>NC_089285.1:13861200-13941200 GCF_963678975.1 Dysidea avara
CTACTCTCAGTAATAATGCATCTAACATTAACACCAAAGAGAACAAATACCAGTGTGTTTGCTGAAATTGAACACTCTTCTTCTTGACTTTTGTACTGCTATCTCATCATTGTGCCAAACATCCCGGCTGCGGCTTTACAGCTTTGCTCTAAAGTTAAAATTCCATATCTTATAAGTTTGACAGGGGCAGATCTAGGATTTCCCAAGTGGGGGTGATAAGCTAAAGTCATCTATAATGCATGCAACTGCATGTTTGTACAATCAGTAGCTAGCTAGCAGCTATACAGCATGTGGAGTGTGCTTTATCTAGAGGGGTTTAGGACATGCTCCCCCGACATGAATTGCATTTAGTAATAATTTTGACTGATCTTTATTGAATAAGCATAAGCATTGTAAGCCACTTTAACTAGATAATATTTTCTAGCTGGCTGTGGTATAATACTAGCTGTCATAAAGGGCAGTGCTTAGGGCACAGCATTAATGCTGCAGTGTGGCTTGAGTTCAAAGTTGACTTTCAAGGACTCTATGAGTGCATCCTCCAGGTATTTAATTCCATTAGGCTAATCTGCTGCTAATAAGTAATAACACTAAAAAACAAAACCACAATTATTCTATGTTCATACTGTGGTTATTGCAAAGCATCTTCTCTGGATATGTTGGTAGTTGTATTCAGAGTAATTATAACTATTACATGTACATGGCTAAAATACATTAATTTTAGCTGCATGATATTGCTGTAACGCTAACAATAAAGAACAAATTTAATCAGATAGCTCTTTTCCTTCTCCTCCCCACTACCTGAGTAGTTAAAAGTAACTTTCTATATTTAAGCTTAGAGTACATATAACTGAAACAAAAACGTAGTTGTGTGTAATATATCAATATCGTATTGCAGTGACTGGAATAACCTTCATTTCATGTACCTGTTAAACACACAAGTTACACTCAGTTAGATCAGGTCACCCATACAGATTACCTGCACTCTTGGTGGAGATGATAGTACATGTAAGACAGTACTAGCAATGTCTTCAGGATATAGTGCCTGTGGTGGGATTGACAACCTTGTACTTATCTGCCATCAAGTCCAAGAGACACATACCTCAGGAGCTATTTGGTCAAAGATGGCCTTGGCTGTGTCTTTGTCACATTTAAATGCACGTTCCGCAATCTCAGTGTACACATGACCAGGAGAAATTTCCTACATGTACACAACACAGCCTCAACATTTAGATAACTATATACTTACTGTAATCTTGATTCCTGAATCCATTACTCTCAGCTCCTGTCTGATTCCCTCAGTGATGGCTTTGAGAGCAAACTTGGTGACTGAGTACATGTGTGCCGTGGACCCTACTGGTACCATGTGTCCAAATATGCTGTAAGAAATTTGTGAAGATTGTGCTATCACTTGTTTATGCATATATCCTACCTGTTGATCATTATAATGTGGCCTGTGTCACAGTGCCTCTCTTTTAATCGTGTGACAAATTCTCTTGTCATTACACAAGCACCAAGTACATTAATCTGAATGGTATTACCAACAAGATGTGATAGGAAAATAATTTACTAACCTCCAATTGCTCTCTCCATTCCTCAGTGGATCCACTAAGCAGTGGTGAAGGCCTCATTAGTCCAGCATTGTTGATACACACATCTGCGCCACCAAACTGAGTCTTAATGTTATCAAACATTGACAAAATGTCTTCCTCTTTACGAACATCACATTTCATGGCTACCACTTTACCAGATGCACCAGTGACCTCTTGGGATAATTCCTAAAGTACAAGTAAACACACTGTATACTGTATACAGCCATACAGGTGCACAGAATAAATAGGCAACTATTCATACTTCAATAACATCATCTCTTTAGGGTCCTAGGATCTACTATCCTTTGATCCTGGTCCATACCAAAACAACAAAGCAGTGAAAAATAGTGTTCCCATCCCCCCCCCCCCCCCCCCCACAAAAAAAAGCCTGGATGGAAAAATCAATGGCATTTAAAGAAATAGCTGCAACAATATTACTACCAAATCATTCTTAATGATGACAGTGTAATCATTAAAATGATTGGCAACAGCATCATTGCAGCTGTCACCTTATTGCATGAAGATAAAATACAATTGTATATAACGTATTTGTTAATATTAGTGCAAAAAATGTTCTAGAACAATAATTGGTAAATAATTATTATAAAGTTATACAATTAACTAAGCAGATTTAAACTAGAATTTTTATTGGAGCCGCCAAAGCCATAAGCTCCTGGAATAAATAAAGTGAACAATTGACAGTAATGGTTGTGGTTAGGGATTTGGGAGTTACCGTATAACGGGTAGGGTATTTACCTTCAGATATTTCAAAGAGGCTCTTCTCTTTGAAAATAAATTTCAAAGCCCTACTATTCTTCGAATATAAATTCCTAGTATTTACAATTACATCTACAGTGCATGCAACACACATAATTAAACACAAAGATGTCTCAGCAACAGTTTCATAACAGCAGACCATCCCTCTTCAGCACCTCTTATGTTAGGACTATAGCTCTATATTAGTATGTAGTTTCAACTCTTCCTAGCTCCTATTCATACTGCAAGGTCACCCATGCATGTGATACTTCATACACTGGGACTGGTTATAGAACACTTAACACTTGCTCACCTACTGCTACTAGTAAAGAATTTGTCATGGCTAAATGCAAATGTGTATTCGTTGGAACTCCATAAGGCACATGCCACCAGTGAGTTTGTTATTGTGGTGTAAATTGGTGGCCATGCATTGTTTTGTTTGGCCTCTAGCCTTGCAACCACAGGCAGTGAGGCAGGCAGAAGTCTTGACAATGTTTTAAAAAAAAATTCAATATCTGGCTGTCTGTGAATGTTTTCTTCTGCATAACACTGGATTTGAAGATAGATGCACTACGGCTTTACGGTAGTAGAAATTAAATGTTCACTAGTATATCTGCAGGTGTAGGCAACCTCCCTTGTTTCACTGCTTTTATGGCTATGTTCCTTAATCAGACTGAGAATTCCTACTACTTGTTATTACTACGGCCAGGACACATACAACCAAGGAAACGTGTCAACCTAACAACAGGGCAAAAGGCTTACACAGTGTGTAGCTACCATATGTACTGTGTTCAAGAGAATAGTGACAATACCTAGTATGAAACTGACTGCTATATTAAAGTAATATAAGTGACTGCTCTATTAGGGTAAATCAATCTGTACAAGTTTGCAAGTTGTGACATACAGTGCTCAGCTCCTTGTAAACAGTATAGTATTAATTTTAGAATGAAGAGCCAATTGTTACTGGAAATTAAGTGTATATTCTATAACACAGATAAATGACTGCTCTATTAGAGTATCTGGATTGTACAGTACATAATATAACAGAGCCATTGCCTTACAAGCACCCTCTCTCCAATGTCTGACAAGTTAGTGAAACACTAAACCACCTCTGTCACCTGCTAAACAAATGGCTCTAAAGCACATATTCGTGGAACTAATTAACACTAATCATTTCTATGTCTGCTTTCATACATGACGGCTCGTCGTTTCACCTCTTAATACCCGTTCCTCACATTGGAATACATGCCATGTGGTAGGTGTTAAGTAGAATTGTCATACCATTTCAATCAATGGTACATTTGTGCCTTTGTTCACCAGCAATCCGATGCCCAGTTAGCGTAAGTTCATAGACCTTGTAGTTTTTGCATACACTAATTATTTATTAATGACATTATCTTGACTGCATTTCATATTATTCTTAGTACTAGGGTTGTATAATTTCCGAAGAAAAGGCTAGCCATGCCCCCAAAACACATACGGTACATGTTACAGTGGTACAAAAGAACAACACAAAAACATTAACTAGCAACAGAGTAAACAAACAAAAACTATAAAGTAACAATGAGTAAGAAGCATCAGTTAAGGCCAGGCCAAGTTGATTCACAGTTTATTTTCTGGGTTTTTAGGAAATGAGTAATAAATTCATAATTCATTATTGCTCATGTTTTCCGGAACACGTTTTCGTAGACATGGTGAACTATTGCAATGTCTTTGTCAGGGGAGCAAAGAAGGGGGCTGAGCCCCTGTCAAAGAGATTATTGAGGGGCTCATCCCCTCCTAAATTATCTCTAGTTGTCATCAATATTGATATACTCTAATAGAACAGTCACCTTATACAACAGTCAACAAATATTATATTGACTGTACTGCTAAAATCACATTCAAGATTCAATCTAATTATCTGAAACGTTACCCCAGACTGTCAACCACGTATTAATACAAATACAATATACCCTAATAGAGCAGTCACCCTAATGCAGAAGTCAAGCTAATATTTTGATAGTCTGCTAAAATCGCTCTCACATTCAATATCAGAGCTAGGGTATAATTTTCAAAATTTCCTGGAGGCATGCCCCCAGACCCCCTTTAATTAGCATGCTTCAAATTAAGCTTAAGGCATGTCATCCTGTGGATAAGTCTAGCTATATACATCCAAGCTCAAGGTGCCTCTTTCACCCCTGGTGTGTGACTGTGTGTGACAAACAGAACGATCATCTGTTTGACTGTTGTGTCTGTAGCATCTTCAATAAATTTTGATGATTTGTTTACTTGAATAAAGTCAGGAACATTTTCAACTATTTTGATGTTCATAGTATGGTTAACATAGTAAGGCCAGGCAAACTATAATAATTGTTTCTCATCCCCACCCACATCCCTTCTTACCCTACCGCCTCTAATTTCAATATTGCTGTTATCAATCACGTGCATACTTATTTTGATGCTAAGAAGGCTGGCTATCATTCTAAAGTACAGTAAATGTCATTGCACCTAAGAAACGTGTAAGTACTAGTTCTTAAAAGCTTTGACTAACCTTTATAGTAACAGAAAGCTTGATTTGGAGTATTTTCTTTAATAGCTAATGAATAATGAAAAATGACCTCCCTCCCACATGGAAATCTGAATTTTTGTGGATGAGAAACAAGTAATCAAGTTTGCCTGGCCTAAGTGTATGTACTTTGTCTGGTTAACACATAAAATTTGTGGTGTTGGTGCATGAGGTAGGAAAATTTTGGAATTGACATTGCCTGCAGGATTATGTATAGGTATTTTTCTAGGTTTTTCCCTTTACGTAATATTGTAACTATAAATTTTCTGTGATTGCTGTAACATTTCAGTATACAGACAACTGATTAAACTGTTGCTAAAGCAGTAATTAAGTAGTTAGTTGTAACCTCTGGGCTAAAAAAACAGATCTACTGGTCCTAGTAGCTTCTGAGTCCACAAGGGATAGTCATGATATATATTTATTAAAGCTCAAGTCAGGCTGCAATGTTTTCAAATATGCCTTTTAAATGTTGCACCATGTACAAACTGTTGCATAGACGCCAGAGGGGTGATTTAATTTTTCTATACAAAATTCTTAACAACTACTTCAGCTCTGACTTTACTAATCTATACACCTACTCCACTACTACTACTACTACCAGGGGACACCGTATTAAATTGTTCAAGCAACGTTCAAGATTATTATGCAGATCTAATTATTTTATGAACAGAGTGATTAATGAGTGGAACAGTTTACCTACCTCTGTTGTAGAAAGTTCTTCAATTAACACTTTTAAATCACTGTTAGATAATTATTTTTTTAGATTTTAGATTTACTTTTGTATAACGCATTGATCGGGTATACAGGCTTTGCCTTTACCCGTATTTAATCATAATCATAAAAAAAACCTTTTTTAATGAAACATGAAAAATGACCTCCCACCCTCACGACCTTTTCAAATATCTCTGACGATAAACTGTGAATCAACTTGGCCTGGCCAAGCAAAATAATATAATGACATCATAGATAATATACAAACCATGGATTGGAATACAAAAAAAAAAATGCGAGTACTAGTCGTATATAGTCTCGCATAGCCAGACCCTATTTCTCTGCACGGCGCTTATCGATTGGAAATTATAAGCGCCTGCTCCGAATGGGTCTGGGGACTCTACAATAGACGATATGCGTGGTCTTATTATCAGATGAAAAAATTACGATATTTTGTAATTTTGATATTTCTAGAAATCCTGATGGTGAACGCTTGTGAGAAGGAAGTTGATATCGCCCTACTAACGCTCTACTAAGGCAACATGTCGAGGCGCCAGTGTTGTGTTTGGGGTTGTCACAATAGGAAGGGAAGGTGTGCTGAAGATATAGATGAAAATCGGCTCTGTGAGTGCCCTACCCTTCAACACAAGAATTGCCCAAAGCAGGATATTTTGTCATTACACACTATTGCCTGCATGCCCCAGCGTGTAAAGCAAGCAGTAGTCCAGAAGATCAATCTCACGAGGCAAGGACCTAGGGGAACTAAGTGGCAGCCTACAAAGGGGAGTGTAATTTGCAATGTACATTATCCAGACTTTAAAGGACCAACCAAGGATAACAAAGATGTTTTTCCAATCAATTTCAAGAGGCCAGGGCACTACCCTTCAAGTGCTCCAGCACCAAAAAGGAGGAAGGTGACCCATAGCCATAAGCCAGTTGCTCCTTTACCATCTTGTGATATTGATGTTGCCGCCCTACATACTGAAACAGGTGTTGAGTGTGAGGAACAGCAACAATCCAATGTAGAGGAAGGCTCTGTTCTTCCATGTGATTTGTCCAGGGATGACCTGGTTGACATTCGACCTGCCCATGAGGAGTTATCCCCTGATGACCAAGGCCATGGTCCATTTATCCCTCAAGGTGATTCATCCAATGGAGAACAAGACACGGATGGTGGTAGTGTACAAATGTTAGATACTGATGTCACAGTTGTGACAAATGAAGGATTTACCAAAGATGCTGAGATCATTAAACTACAACAAGAGAATTACAAGTTACGTCAAGAAAATATGAGACTAAAAGAAACAATAGAAACTTTTAACACTTCTGTCCAGCGACTAAGTTTAAGAATTCTAAGTGACTTCCAAGTACAAATGTATACTGGAATATCAAGGAAGACATTTGATTGTCTAATTGACTGGTTGGAGCCTGTATCGAGAAAGAAGGGAACAGTTATTGAACTTTCACCCTCACAGAAGTTGTTGTTAATACTGATGCGGCTCCGACATAATCTCACTCAAAATGACCTGGCGTGCAGATTTAGTATAGAACAAAGCTCAGTGTCTCAACTATTGAACAACTGGGTACCGTTATTAAGTGCTCAGTTAAAGGGACTTATTAAATGGCCGCAAACCACATTAGGTCCGACAGATCCACCTTACAATGTTTTGCCAAATTCCGTTGGCATCATTGATGGCACAGAAATTTTTATTCAGCATCCCAGTAACCTGACCACTCAGAAATCCTCGTACAGTGACTATAAGAGTCACACTACTGTGAAATACTTGGTAGCCATAGACACATTTACTGGTGTTTTCATCTTTGTTTCTCCTGGCTTTTCTGGTAGCAGCAGTGATAGGTTCACCATTCAGCATAGTGGTATACTTGATGAATTGAAACCAGGACAAAGAATTTTGGCCAATAAAGGCTATAATGCCCGAGACTTGTTTGCCCATAAGAGATGCTTCCTTACCATTCCAAGTTTTTTAAGTGATGGCAGACTTTCAACAGAAGATGCAATGCAGTCTCGCACAATTGCCAGTGTAAGGATTAGGGTAGAGAACGCTATAAAAAAAATGAAGGAATACAAAGTATTCACTGAGACACTGTGCAATCGTACCAATAAACAAATTATAGATGACATGATTGTAATTGTGTGTGCACTGTGTAATCTTAAGCAAAAGCTTATAAGATAACTTAGAAATTCACTAAATTTTTCCCTGCCATGTTTTCCCACTATTGAACATTGCAGAGCAGCATAGAGCAGTTGCCAAGATCCTGCAATTGTTGGTGGAGGTACTATGCATGCCAGACATTAATCTATTATGGACAAACAGTGATATAATAAATCTATGTAAGGAAGAAATAATTCACAATAGTTTTTAACAGAAGATGGTTTTAATAAAAATTACATGTTACAAAGCCTATCTAATATTTCTATACCTAAAGAAGTATAATAAAAATGATTTAGTTTTCCAACCATTTCTGTCCACAACTCATTGTCCAGAAAGATTCTTTCGACATGTATTTCGAGATTGGTCCATACAACAAGATCACAAAATTGTGCTCCAGTTAATGCAAGCTGGCCAGTTATTTGATAATAATAATCGTGTGTCCGCTTAAGCTGATGCAGACCACTTTCATCAACATATAAACAAAATGCTGCATCCTCACACGAATCTGCAATGCTGTGGTCACGATGCTTATAGGGACACTTGACTTCTATGACAGCAAACTCTTCATTTGTGAGACGAATAACGCCATCTGGAGATGTGGCTAGATGTGGATATTCCTCACTAAGGAAGACTCCACAATCGTCAACGTGAATTCCAGTCAAATTCATATAGAGTTGAATTGCTTCTGACTCGTGGTCACATCCCCACTGTAATGCAGCTGTATTAAAAGCTCCATAATCCCCTAGAATGAATTTAATAAGAGAGATTGGATACAGCTGCTTAAAACTTCTATTGCAGACTTTGCCAAAGTTGCTTGAAGTAACACGCCACTGCCTTGCATCCATCCAAATAGGATTATTGCGTTGACCTATGCTCATGCTTTGTATCAACTCCACGTCTTCTTTTGTTGGCCTTAATGCTTCCACTAGGTCTTGCACAGTAACATCTCGTGAAGCGGATATCTCACACAATTTGTCTAGTGGATCGATCAATACAGGGTTGGCACTAGACGGAGGATGTGTATGCTGGCCTCTCTCTCTTTCTTGGTCAAAGTACTGCTTCACTCCTGAATCACAACCAGCATCATCTAGCTTCTGCAGGAGGTCATCCACTGGTAAAACTGGTCCATCATAAGCAAAATATCCACTTGATGATGACCTCCCAAAATCCAGAGTTGCAGCCAAGCATGCTTTCCCTCCTTGTGCAGGCCTAGACCAAGCACATCTCATACTTGTGCATGCCTGAGGAGTAACCTCTAAGAGTGTTATAAGCAGTGCAGCAACATGTACACAGCTCTGTGACTCCCCAGCAGGACATTCACAGTTACCACCAATAAGTGTGCCACTACTACTGTCTAGCTTTATAAACAACGAGTAAAATTGTGGCACTTTACGCATTGTGGGTCTACACTTAGCCTTTACATAGTTAAAGTTGCCAGAACTTGCTATTTCTAGGCTGAAAACATGGCCACACTGACACAAACGGATGCCAGTTCTAAAATTCTTGGTGTATCCCTGTTTCGCCTTCAGATAGCTTGTTACTCGGCTCTCTGTGACTAGTGGAAAGTCATCTTCGATCCAGCTTTCATTTGGTAGCTCAGTGAACCCGGGAGGAGCAGGAAAATCAACACGTTGGAATGATACAGCTTCGAGTTCAGCTTCCAAACTGTCCGTTTGAACAATGTCATGCACTTTTTCAACCAGTTCTTCTTTGTTTCCGGTTAAATGAATCCGTCGGTGGCGTAGAAAATCCTTTAGCTGTTCCACTGTCCACGTACGATACACTTCAACACCTTCCGCCATTGAAAGTCTCAATACTCATTCACCGTCATGACGTCACGGATATCACGAGAGTATTAGAAAAATACGGCAGTGCATATCGTCTATTGAAAAGTTCTGCAGGCAAACCACCCCTGGGTAGGTGAGCGTTGATTGGTCCTAAACCACTTTCAGAAGAGGTGTGGATGACCACAGTTGGCTTCATCCTTAGCTATAGGCAAGGCTTCAGCCTGTTCAAACTCTAAAACCAAGATAAGAGAGCTATAAAATTTGCTTGTAATGAACGTAATCATGCCTGAGGTGTGAGCTGATCAGTCTCGCCTCCAGACAGCTCGCAGAGAAAATGGCAGATGTAGCTAGTATATATAAATCAAGGTGACAGTAGTAGTAGTACTGTATTGACTATGCCACGAGCCAGGCTATCTAGATGCGAGACTCAGTATATTTGCGTGACATATCTCAGACATACCGTGTGGATGACCACAGTTGGCTTCATCCTCAGCTATAGGCAAGGCTTCAGCCTGTTCAAACTTTAATTACAACCAAGGTAAAAGTTACTAAATTTGCTTGAAATGAGCGTAATCATGTCTGAGATATGTCACGCAAATATACTGAGTCTCGCATCTAGATAGCCGGGCTCGTGGCATAGTCAATACAGTACTACTACTGTCACCTTGAATTATATATACCAGCTACATCTGCCATTTTCTCTGCGAGCTGTCTGGAGGCGAGACTGATCAGCTCACACCTCAGGCATGATTACATTCATTACAAGCAAATTTTATAGCTCTCTTATCTTGGTTTTAAAGTTGTTATTGTTATTATCTACTTTTACCAGTTAGGCACTGGAGGGTGTACACAGAAGGCAGAGCCTGTTCGAGGTGTTTACCCATAGCCTAGGAGCCTAAGTTTGAACAGGCTGAAGCCTTGCCTATAGGATGAAGCCAACTGTGGTCATCCACACTTCTTCTGAAAGTGGTTTAGGACCAATCAACGCTCACCTACCTAAGGGTGGTTTGCCTGCAGAACTTTTTTATTGCAGAGTCCCCAGACCCTTTCGGAGCAGGCGCTTATGATTTCCAATCGATAAGCGCCGTGCGGAGAAATAGGGTCTGGCTACACGACACTAAGTCGTATATTATTTATGATGGCATCATAGACGTGGAAAATCTATGATGGCATGTCTAGTCTACTTCATACCTCCAGTCTACCTTGATTTCTCGCACACCCAATCACAATCATTCCATTTAATGCCAACTGTTTCGCCACCTCTCGACCTATCCCAGATGAAGCTCCAGTAACGATGGCTACTTTTCTCTTCCATTGCTCCATCATCAGGTGGATAATTTAGCTCATGTATACGCGCTTTAATTAGGGATTGCTAGTAGTAGAACACACCTGTCAGCACTAGTTACTGGTATCAGTTACTTCTTTACTACTAAAGGTCAGAATCATAGTCGAGGTCACTCTGTAAGAAGTTTCGCTTCAGCTCCGGCGTGTACAACTTTAATTTGCTGTAGCTCCACCCATAGGTGTGCACAGCATAAATACTTTACAGTAGCGCTTAAACGTTTTGCTCGATACACAAGTCGAAATATATAGATGATAGGATTGCTGCCGCGGTCAATATTACGATTAAGGTCTCGTAAAATGTAATGGTAATGTTGTGAGGATCAGACAATACTACAGGAAAAGTCTCCAACAAACGATCGAGCTCCGCCTACCACCGGCTGTTGTTGTTTATCCTCGTGGGTCTCCTCGGCCATCATGATCTCACTGCGTCAATTTATCCTTTTTATCGTTGTCCTTATAAGTATTGCGATTAATGTGATGGACTGGTGTGTTGACCTCACTCTGTCACCAACCATTGTACAGGCTGCTGCTGGGTGTCACTGTCCATGTGATGCTGACAGCCACAATTCAACAGTCAATACTCCCACTGTTGCTACTACTGAAAAGATTTACGTTCCCCTGAAGGAATTAAGGAAGCTGGTTGACATGAATGCTGTAGAAGGTCTGGAGTATCTGGACGAGGTGTCCCTGAACCGTTACCATGACTGCACCCCACACGAAAACTCTCACAATCACTTAACTTCTTGTGGTGGTCAGAAGAACTGTGCCAACCCACTTTGTTACAAGAAGTTAAGATTTCTCAACAGGACAAAGCCTATCACAGCATTGGTCAGTTTCCCTGGATCAGGTAACACGTGGATGAGATATTTGATAGAACAAGCCACTGGTGTATTCACTGGTTCCATCTACTGTGATAAAGCCTTAAAGATGGTTCACCCTGGGGAGCACATTGTGACTGGAAATGTAATTGTTGTAAAAACACACCAAGCTGAAGCAACACTTGTGCCAATATCTCAGGAGATGTTTGGAAAGGCTCACTACAATCAAGCAATATTTCTAATTCGTAATCCATATGATGCACTATTGAGTGAAGCCAATAGAAGATGGGGAGGATACGGACACACTGGATTAGCTACTGAGAAGAACTTCATAGGTATTGTGTGACCATATATTGTGTATAGAGCACACACCAACTGGCTTCACAAGCATTCTGTCTCCTCCCAGAATAGTTACAAATAAGTACCTGGAACCACAGCTGCCATAATATGCCTTTGAATTAATCGTAAAAAGACCCACATTATAATTAAATTGGTATGATGCAATTCTAATAAAGCAACTTGACGAGATGAACTATGTGGTAATTTATTTTTCAGGGGGATGGAGCCGAGAAGTGAAACATGTTGTGTGCATGAAACATTATGTCAAACTTTGGCTAGGATCATAAGTCAAAATTTTACCTATTGCTATACACACTTGCAATTAAAATTACAACTGATACCATAGCTGTACTCATTGTAATATAAATGCAGTGATTAATTGCCCTTAGAATTCTAGGGTCCTGAAACATCAGTCTGCAGAAAAGGTTGGTAGATCAAAGCAGACAATTTCTATGATGTATTTTATTTGTTTGTTATAGGTAACCCAAACTGGGAATGGTTCCTCCAGTACAAGACTACATTATGGTCCTACCAGATCCTCACATGGCTGGACCAGTCTGTAGTACCAGTGCACATTGTACAGTATGAGAAGCTTGTAGCTAATACTAGACAAGAACTGGAAAAGGTGTTGGACTTTCTGAAATACTCTGTGTCAAGTGAAATTATTGACTGTGTCATGCAAACCAGCGATGGATACTTCAAAAGATCTAAACATTTGAATTTTGACCCATATTCACCAGAGAACATTGCAACTGTTTCTAGAATAATGAGACAAGCAGACCCAGTGTTAAGTAAATATGGAATTCATTATAGCAAACCAGATTATCACTAAATTTATCGCAGTCACATTTCCATTAAATTATATATGCACAGAAAAAAATTATTAATATATTATATTGCTGCTGTGTATTATTCTCACATGGCCAGACCACTTTTTTCTCTTGTGTTGGGGTAGGGAATTTAAGAAAAAAAAAGTCTGGCCACGACAAGGATAATATAGTACTATAATATCTATGGCCACAAGGCCCACGACTATAGCTGTGTATACTGTAAGTGCAACAGCAACGTTTAGTTTAAGTATAGACAAAATATAGGGCCACTTGACTGGCCTGCAGGGTTTGCATTTTATTGTGCTGTGCATCTGTTCTACCAAAACATTAGTAGTACGTGATGTTATGGACAATAACAGTATAATTTGTATGCATGGATCTGCATGCAAAAAATAGTTTTAAAGAAACAATTTCACAAAGTATAGCTATAAGGCTATACTACTGTTGTTTTATCAAGGCCTTGGTATATGTAAAAGTGCATTTTATATTCACTTTGACTTTTTTCACTGTATGCCACACTCATACAATTGCTTAGAGATAGGTTTATTTCAAAGAGCAACCACCGTTATCCACACATAAGTCACAATGCAGATTCTCACAACAGGAAGTATACTGGTGACTTTGAGCATGCATTATGTTCTTTCCAGTTTCTGCTAGTGCCATAGTCTTAAACTATTACTATACAGTTTTCATAATGCACTTGCATGCTTTGCTAGAATAATTTGCATCGTTGCATGCTCCTTATTATATTACTATATTATAACTGTGACTGCCGCAGTAAACATTATATGCAGTGGGTGCATGGGCACAACCAGGCCAAGATGTATGTAGTCAGGGAAAATCTAGTTGCATTTCATATTACAAACTTAATAGTTGTAATTGTCATTGGAATCTGAGTGATCTAAATGGGGTATATATGCACCAAATTCAGAATTGTTAAACGGTATATATATTTTCTTACTACATCACATCAAGTGATCACAGAAAACATACCATCAGTCCATTAGTATGAGTTTTGTACTTCAGAATTTACAGTGTATAGAGATCAGTACCAATATGGTACTGGTTTTAATTGAGTCTGAATTGAGTGGCAGCTATTCAAACACTTCACTGACTGCACTATTAGAGTTATTGACTGCTCTATTAGTCACAATCACCAAGGATATAATGGTTGAGAGCCTGTTCAAAAACTACAGTAGGGAGTCAGAAACTTGACACAGAAAACTCAGTATCTCAATTGCCACTTATGAAATCCATAATTGATTTTATAGGGGGGTGAGCTCTTTCTAAAAGTAGTTATGTATGTTTACTTAGCTATAGCTATATCTCTTTCAGTCAGTCAGTCAGTTATTCAATGAGTAGGTCCTCCCTGTTGAATCTAACCAGGAGGAACAGCATGTGCCGATTGTTGTGAGTATAAGGAAATAAATCAAAATGAGAATACTCCACTAAATGAATTCTATTATTGATTTAATAATTTAAAATTATAATGTACAAGACTCAGAATTACCATATAGCCTAAATATTTCTAGGGGTTCGTTTTTTTTGAGGTTTTTGGCAAAAATTTTATCCTTGAAAAATTTAGACCTCCATACATTACATATGGGATTGTCTGCAAATCCGTGAAAATTTTATTTTCATTGCTCAACCTTGAAAATTTTACCCCTTGGAATAATTAGGTCACATTCCATAGGCTCTAATATCTAGCTATGATTAAGCAATATGGTAAGTATAGCGTACATGTACAGATACATGTTATAACAACTTATCCTTGATTATAAATACTGCAAAGGCACCATGAAAGTATTTTGAGGTTAGTTTCTAGTCAGTTGTGTTTAACATGATATAGATAGCTAGCTATAGTGTATGATAAATGAGTGCAGTTTAGTAGATATTTGGAGCAAAAGAGATTGCTACACCCCGTGCTTTCTGTTGTGGTACATCAACAGAAGACATCTTGCTTTTTTAAAGCTGTAGATCACTTAGTCAATTCCTTGGGTGAAGGGAAAGCAGTATGTGCTGCTTTTCTTGATCTTCGAAAAGCTTTTGACTCACTTGACCACTGCCTACTTTTGAAAAGAGTTAGAGACCTAGGTGTGTCAAGCTCATTACTATGCTGATTTCAAAATTACTTAAGTGATAGAGTTCACCAGGTCAAGCGCAATTGTGAGTACTCAAAGTGGAGAGGAATGAAAGGTGGTATTCCACAAGGAAGCGGCACATTGGGGTCATTATTATTCTTGATTTACATGAATTATTTACCTTTACAGATCACAGATGGGGTGTTAGTACAATATGCTGATGACACAACATTGATATGTATAGTGGTTCTGAAACTTCTGATCCTTCTGTTGCGGCTGCATTTATAAATACACAGTTATACCTGATATACAACTGGATTACTAACAATAAGATGAAATTAAATCTAGCAAAGTCCAGTGTAATGTGGTTTTAAAAGTCGTCAGAACATCCAAGTATCTCAGTAAATGGTACCACACTGAAATCCTAGGATAAACAGAAGTATGAAAATGTCTTATTATCTTTTTCTTATCAATATAGTCATAAGCATTGCCTAAACTCACATCTGTTGAAGTTACTGCTAGACTCATTAGTTCTTTCTCATCTGTATTATGCCCTCCCAGTGTGGGGCCCTCCAGTAACCCATCAATCCTTACAGAGGCTGGAACAGAGCAGTATGTATATACAAACAGCTGTCCAAGTTTGATCATGTATCACAATATTTCTCTGAACCGGCTCAGTTGGTTGCCATGTAGGAAAATCTTTCAGTTTCAGGCTTACTGTTTCAGTAATGTATCACCAATACCACCAGTCAAAATGTATGTCATTATCACCTCCAATTCAATTTGGTCATTATCACTCTCAGTACAACACCAGAGTGAAAGATTACTTTGCTAACCCTGCTGAGAGATTTTAACATACTTTTGCCAAAAAATTCTAGAACTTCTCAATGGTGGAAAAATATACCATCATTTTTCCATTATCTGATCAAGGACCTCCATTATCAGAAGTTTCATCAGGATTACAATTGTATTTACTAAATAATAGCTATGTGACTTGGCCGATTGTAAGAGTCATTAATTTTGTTTTTGCACTTTTCTGTTCTCGTCAGTTTGTTATCTGGTGTAGTTGTGTTCTAATATCTGTTGTACTATATGACTGCATGTATGTCTCGTTTTTGCACTATCCAACTGTTTGTACCACTCCTGCAAGGAAGAATGGCTTAAGCCAATATAGAGTTTAAACAGTAAATCAATGAGCCTATACTGAGCTCTTCACACATAATGCAGCTATAGCATAATCATAGAAAGAAGAAACAAGTCTAAGATAACTACAATGTATAAGATAAATGGCAATCTAAGTATATCCACAAATGATTTTATACCTAATCATCGCCGGTCCAGGGAAGGATATTATAAACTTTACAGAGCTCTCAACTCTCACTCATTCTGTGTGAGTCTCACGCATTGAAGCAAAATCTCACTCTCTCACTCACAACACCTCTTAACTCACGCATTAATCTCTCTGACTCACAGCACGAATCTCGAACCAAAGCAGCCTGTTTGGCGTTTCTTAGCATCACGTGATCACTCGTAAGGGTGCACTTCATTGTATCGTAGTATCTATGATCATATTGCAGCTTGTATTCATGAGTGTAATTATATTAGGGTTGTTCAGCCACCAACCATCAGCAGAAGCCATGCATGTAAACAAAAAGTCTCCCATTGCCATTATTGAACTCACTGCATGCACACACCTGACTTCACATCGAGCTTCACATTATTTTTTTTAACATGCAATTATTATATAGCTACTAAGTCATTTCCATGCTGTAAAGTTATTTTATGTATTCAGGTCATTATCTGTTATAATCAAAACAGAGCCTTGTCATAAATGCAGTCCTGCAGAAGCGGTACTCAAATCTGCGAAGAAAGCAACATCAGAATATAACAGGGCACACAGCAATGAACTATATAATAGCTATGTATACATTATAATTATACAATAATATTAATCCCTTTATGTCATGTATGTGATTAAAATCTGTATGATTTTTGTCCAAAAAAAACTTTTGATCTGCAAAATTGCATCTGAGAATGTCTTGAGTTGCAAACTTTTCTCATACCCCAGACCACCTAGAGGTGAAATTCTTTGCATTTAGGAGTGTGATTAACATACTGCAAGTGAATCTCCTGCCCTTTACATATTCTCACTCATTTTCATACCAGTCTCACTCATTTTCACTTATGTTCATAGCTAGTAACTAACTGAAAATAGGACCATTACAAGCTAGTAGGGATCATTACAGTGAAAGTGTTATAAACAAGGTGACCATTGTAAATATCTCTGTTTTAGCTCATGCATGGATTTACCACCAGAAATCCCCACCAGAAAACTATAATACTTCTACAACACATAACCCTATAGAGAATTCAGCTACAAACAAGTCACCCTATAGAGAATTCAGCTACAAAGAAGTCACCCTATATAGAGAGTTTAGCTAAACAAATAAGTAAGTTTGTAACTAAAGACAGTCAAGAGGCCGGAGAGGGCAAGTGATGATGATACACATAACAATATGGTATGTCTTCAGGAGTTTATGGGACCAGGTGATTAGCTATTCAGTTTTTTTCTGACATCAATTGTAATACTTCAGATCAGTTGTTAAATCAATTTTGGGTAAAATTAAACCCACATAAACTATTTTGTAAAATTAGCATGGTTGCTATGCAGCTAATTACACTTTGGTTGCTTTAGCAAAATGCTAAATACAGTGCAAACATTTTCTCTAGATAAAGTGCATGAAGTGCACTAAACAATTTATCAGTTACAGTATTAAGACACAACAAATATACTAAGATATAGACTAGCGTTTGACCATAATTGGTGCTAAAGATAGTATAAGTTAGTAAGTTTTATGCATGGACTTAAAGAAGTTGACAGCTATAATGTAGATTGTCAAATGTAAGTGCAAACAGCTATTACTTGCCAGGAAGTGAGATGTCACAAAGCACTCACAATACAGCGCAAATGTATGTGTTCTTCACCTGAACTTATAACTGTTTGGTGCAAAAGGGGTCTTCCACACATATCAGCTTTAACAACCAAAATTAGCTATTGAATAAAATGTGGTGAGCTATGAGCCCCAACATAGATCACTGAATGAAGAAACTTTCACATATGTAGCTACGTATGTTACATTGAAACAAATAATAGTGATGGTCTCTCAAATTCATGCACAGCAATTGGTTGTGTGGAAGGACCCTTTTTTTGGAAATCCAGCCACATTAATTTTATGCATTTAAAGCATCTACTGATTGCATACATTGCAAGTATCGTAGTCTTTTTATTTCAAGTTGTTTGACTTTCTTGCTAGTGTTTTTCTTTATTGACATGGGGTCCCCATTATAATAATTATACTCTTGGTGATAGCATGTCATGATGGCAATAGCATGTCATGGTGGCAATAGCATGCATGCCATGATGCATGTGTATGTATGTGTATTATGGATTAGTAGCTAACAGATACAATAAGAACACCTGGTTTACAAATTCATTTACATATTGCATGTGTGCTGATTCTGTATTCTGTTACAAACTTCAGTTGTGAGTATTGGCACATGTTGAGGGGTCTGACTTCACCCAAAAATCATGTGTAAGATTCTGAATCTCACCAAATTTTTGCAAGATTCCTGATTTCAAACCAAAATTTATTTGAAATTTCAAAATTTATTGTAGCTAGCTATCTATACACAGTAGATTGGGACAATCCTTAAAGTAATCTCTCCAAGTTGTCACATAAAGAGACATTGTATAT
The DNA here is from genome assembly GCF_963678975.1 of Dysidea avara. Taxonomy (NCBI): domain Eukaryota; kingdom Metazoa; phylum Porifera; class Demospongiae; order Dictyoceratida; family Dysideidae; genus Dysidea; species Dysidea avara. The sequence continues at coordinate 13,879,933 of NC_089285.1, forward strand.
GTCACATTCTCAATGGAATATTAAGCACAATGTAATTGCTAATTTCACTTCTGAGTTCAGGTTGGAATCTTTGGACCTTTCACCTTTCTCTGTGCTGCAAATTTATGGTTTTTGGCTGAACCTTGCAACATGGTCTATAGTTTATTTCATGCTACTTAATGATACTTCTCCATTCTAATGAATCTCCATCAGCATGATTGTACATGTGCAGTGGGCAAACTGGGATATTAACTATGGATTCTAGTAGCTAGTTTTGGGTCATAACATCTCAAAATTCTTCAACATTGGCTGGCACAAAGACAGCCTATCATATATGCATGAGACAAAATCATACGCTAAGATTTATTTGATTCCATCCATCCCAGTGCCTGGTTGCTTTAATGTAGGTATTTTGTGTTTGGGAAATACTTGTACTATTGATCATGAACTATACAATGAAACCTAACCTGTCTAATCAGATTACTGTATATTAGCTAAACTGACCACTGTAACAGTATTTCTAATTGCACCGTATGTGAATGTACCCATTTAGTGCAGCCACGTCGATTCACCTCCTCAGGAAATTTTGACCCAAAAGTGACCAGAATAGACAGATTCAGTTTGTAAATTATGTATAGATCAAATAAGTGGCTTTTGGAAAAAAAAATCAGCTGTAATTTTTTTTGATGTCAGTTTGACTTTCCACCTTTAAACAATTGTTGGACTTTGAATAAAGCACATGTAATACAATAAGTGAGTGATGGGATCCATGCCAAAGTAGGAGTAAATCTAAAGAGTTAATCAAAACTGGCAACCACCATTGCAGCTATACATAGTTTTGACCAAAAACCTTAACTTTTAGTTTATAATGCCACTGCAGCCTTTTGCACAGTTTGACCGTTACCTCAGACGTTTGTTGGAACTGACATTCACACCTACAAATAATGTATAGCTATGGCCAAGGGAATCAGAGTAGGTGTGACCAGTAAGGCCAGAGCCTCACCACTTTTTTGCTGGAAATAAAAAGCTTTCTAACTTGATGAAGCCAAAACCTGAACATGCAATACTTATAGCATTTAATTAATTGACAGACACAACACCTATCTAACTGTAAGAACTGACTTTGTTCATGTTAAGTGCCTCTAAAAATAATTACTGTTATACTTAGTTTTGGCTTTGTTTCTCTTTGTACCACCTATAGTATGTTCACGTTGAGCTGAACCCTGAAAAACAGCTAAAAATTAAAAGTGGATTTTTTCTCAACAGAGTTAACATTTCTGCCAACTAGATGATTATTGGTAACAGCAAAGGTGTCAACAACAAACACGTACAGTTTGGCTCCATTACAAGTTTGGGAAAGGGCTCTAATGGACACTGTACTTATATGGCTTCTCCATAGGAAATGTATTGTGAAAATTTTGATTGGCCATAAATATTATGTCAAACATTTGAACAACAAGATTTTGAAATATTTTTAGCGGGTCAAGTAGTACTACAAATGAGCCAAATTTCAAGATCATGTGTAATTGCATCCATGAGTTATTAAATGTTTTTGAGGATTCAGCTCAACACGAACATACTATAATTAATAAACTCAAATAATAAGTTTTTAAGAGTTAAACAGTATTTTATATACAGTGGAACCTCAGTTATCCAAACCCTTGGGACCAGGGGTGGTCCATAAGTCTGAAAAGTCCATATCTCTGAAACTGTGTATATAAACAACCCTTAAAGTAGCATAAAGAACATTTTTTTTAAATTTCAGTCAGTCTCACTCAAAGTGATTTCCACCTGTTGAGAGCTCTGTATAAACAGCCTGACACTATGTTTGATTCTTATTTTCCCTTTTTCCCTTCTACAGTCAGACTCTGGAACACACTCCCCCCCCTTGTAATTCACTCCCCTACCTTAGATGAGTTTTGTAGCTCAGACTAACCTGAACATTTGGCATTATGGTCACACCTGTGCACAACAATCTTTTTGATTTCTGCACAGTAACAAAATAATAACAGAAAATATTCCGTTACTGATGCGTTACAAGCATTTACAAAGCACATGAGATGAGTGAAAGCTGAAATAGAACACGCGCCCTCTAGAAGCGCGTGGATTATTAATTAAATTATTTTGATACGCGCTTTTGGTAGTCTGGAGACTCGTCGAGAGGTTGCCTCTGACATGTCAACTGGGAAACGAGACAAATACAAGCCAGTAACACTACTGTCATCCCCTGAAAGGTACGTGTGCAGCGGGATTCTGTGCAGCTGGTTAACTATTTAAGTGTACCTCTCGGTGTACCTAGTTGCTGTTGTGGCGCGTAATTCAAATTGAGGTTTTTAATAAGAAGTCAACGCTTGTGTAGTTGTTATTGTACTAGTATTAAATTTGGTTGATGTACACTTACAGACCTGTCGACCCAGGCCACCCTATTTCCCCTAGCAGCAGACCAACATTGGACTACACTCACTCCTTATCATTGTCAGAGTGTAGCAGTTCATCATCATTCCTCTCTCAACATCAGGTACGTGCTCTGTGCTACAGTGTGCCATTTGTGCTTAGTAAATATCGTTTCACTTCACTGGCTGTCCAGTGTAATGCCCAGTATATTAGTATGGTTGAGTGTGCAATGTTGCTTTTGTCAGGAGTATGGGATCCAAATTTCTGCATCATTGTGCGAGTGTGATCGTGTGTATTTACATTGAGTTAGACTTCATCGGTTACCTGTACAATCTGAGATTTAGTATAGTTCTGTATGTGCCATCTATAGACAGTATAGTTCTCCTCAAGTATACTTCCTGACCCTTCCATTAAATACATGAATGCTGTACTAGAAATATTGATGACCCATGTGCTAGACTGGATCATTGTAGGGTGACAAGAACTCTTTTTTTTTGTTTTTGTGGTATGCAACAGGGCAGCCATGGAATGAGCTGCCAGAAGTTGCTGCCTCGTCTAACTTTCCAACTTATTAAAAGTTTACAAGGATTTTATTTATTATAGGTTATTGAGTTATTTTATGTGTGCATATATTCATGTAGTGTATGTATCATATAGTATGATAGTAACTGTATAGTAGGGACGACAAAGGAGTAGGCGTGGCCCACAAAATAACATCACCCAAAAAAACAGCCTCAGTTTTCCCTGATGACGAGGCAGTATTGGTGAGGTAAAACTAAGCCCAAACAAGCTTTCAGATCGACCCGAAACTCTTTCAACAAGTTTCTACGGAATTTAAAAAAAATTTTATTCGACGGAATTTTCTACTGGCTTACTGACTGACTGACTGACTGACTGACTGACTGACTGACTGATGCCTTCAGACAAGCGTAACTCAATAACGGCTAAGGCTACGGGCTTGATTTTTTCACTGTTCGATGTCGCTTCGGCCCAACAAGTACCTTTTGGCATGCCGTAGTACGTACAATGCATTCTTCATGGACTTACCAGTGTCCTCCTTTGTGTCCCATTCATCTTTGCTGACAGGGAAAGGTGTCGATTTGGCATGAGCACATAATGGCTTCCCTTTGAAACGGAAATCATCCGTATTTTTCATAGTGGCTATTTTGATTGCAGAGGTGCTTTTCAAACAGTTCTTGATTTGTATTGCTGTGTAACGGGTTGAACATAGCTGACAGCGAAGCGTAATGGATACTTCACTTTTCAGACGATAATTAACATAGTTGGGGTGCGGCACCATTTCTTCTGGTATGCGTAGATTGTAGAGGTGCTTCTGGAAAAGTTCTTATGCTGTGTAACGGGTTGAAAATAGCTGACAACCAAGTGTAATGGATACTTAACTTTTCAGACGATAATTGATATAGCTGGGGCACATGGCGCCCTTTCAGATGTGGTATGTGTGGGTTCACCAGTCATAATAAAATTATTTACAAAAAAAGTTAACCAACAAGTACACGAAAAAATTTGGAATTTTCAACTAGAGTAGGGACCATAGCACATCGATAAAAAGTACTGGAACAAATTGGAGTAGTCCATGATATTACATCACAGTAAGACAATAAGAAGTGTTATATCCCTACTGTGCATTTCCGTTATGGTATATCTTGAGCACAGTAGGGATATAACACTTCTTATTGTTTTACTGTGATTTAATATCATGCACTACTCCAACTTGTTTCAGTGCTTTTTATCGATGTGCTATAGTCCCTACTCTAGTTGAAATGCCAAATTTTTTGTGTACTTGCGTTGTATATATTACCTCCAATGCGGAAGGACATCTAATTAATCAAACATTTACTTTATTTAGTACAGTGCAGATTGATTTAACAAACTTCCTTTCTTGTTGACAAACATTGAAAATTGCCACCATAACACGTGTTAACAATCATGTTCAATAGCGTATCAACCTATTAGTGTAGTAGTGTATCTCCAAAATTGGCCAAATTGTGCACTTTTTCATAAAACCATGAAACTTTCCGCACATATTATACTCCTCATGACAAGTGTTTTGTTTTTGACCTTTATGGCCATTTTTGCACAGAATTCTGTCTTTATCTCCCTGAGGCATTAATTAACTTGTTAGAACATGGTACCAAAGTAAGAACTTTGTATTTATTTGAAGTTAATAGGTAATTCCATTTTGAAGTTATTATCAACTGCAAAATTCTTTGCCCTTGGGGTGTAAATTACCCGCGGAAGTAAAATATCTCAAAATTCATGGGTAGTATAAATGTGGAATGAAATTGCCTTGTAACTTCAAATGAAAGGCCAAGTTATTTCATTCAACTAGACCTCTTTACTTTGGTACCATGTGTTTAATAATTTAATTATTGCCTCAGGGAGATAGACAATAAATGATCAAATTTCTGTACAAAAATGGCCATAAAGGTCAAATCAAGGTCAAATCTGCAATGAAACTACATGTGCTACTTATGTGGCAAGTTTCATGGTTTTATGAAAATGTGCACATTTTTTGTGTTGTTATGGTATATTGCATACTTGATAACTTCAAAGATGAATTTATTGACTAAAATACTGTTCTAATATGTTATACTATCTCCCAGCTCTAGTTATTTGCCCTCATTCCTGATATAGACATACAGTACTCACTTCCTTATTTCCACCTCAGGAAGACAGTGAGGAACCAAGGGTTGCTGTAACATTAGCGGACAAGTCTTCGCCTGTTAAAGTAGTACGACATGATGTTAGTAGCTCATCTCAGACCAAGACCAGCAGTGGTGTTCTCAAGGTGGTGCAGTATGGCAACAACACTAGTCTTGATGATAAGAATGAGGGGGTCAATTTTGAGGATGAAAATTTCCATGTTCATAGTCCACCGGCATTTCTTCAGAACCAACCAGCATTCATCGATGATGACAACTACTATCGTTTCAGCACCAATTTTGTCAGCCCACCATTAAGAAAGACATCTGCTAATCCACATAGTCGTGGTGCTGTGGTACAGGTACATGTCATCACTGAGGATACTCACTTGTAAGATGATCACTTTTAGGTTCGCTCATCATCAGATGATGTTACCTCTACTACCACAATGGAGACGGCTGGAGACTTGACTGAACTGACTGCTTTAATGGAGTCAGTTAATGCTGAGCTGGGCAGCAAGAAGACCAGGATTGATGCCACCAAACAGGAAGAACGCAAAGCTACTAAGAAAGAGCTCTTTGCTGATTCAGGTAAACTGTCTAGTGTATGTGTTGCCCTGTGGTTCACAGTGTTACTATAGGTACAGTAGATCAGTCGATGTCATTAGCTGCTAGCAAACAACAGCCATAGTATGTTGTGCGTGTGTAGTGTAGTGTGTGTTTGTGTACGCCCATGCATGTAATTTAGTGTGTTTGTGTGCATGCATGCATGTGTGTCCGTGCGTGCATATATATGGTGTAGTGTGTGTATGTGTAGTGTAATGTTTGTAAGTTCCTGGCACTATACATTGGGTCACTTTGTAAAGTCCACCAGTGCTGCAAGAAGTGCACACATTTTTACCACTGCGTTATTAATTCTTAAAAATAGTGCAGTAGCACCTCCATTATCCAAACACCTGTGTGCCAGTTCAATCACAAAAGTGTTCAGATAAGTGAATTAGTTTGGTTGAGGCCCATTCATTTATATACAGAGCTGTGTTCAAATACTCTAATAGAACAGTCACAGCTACTGTTCAGATAATCAAGGGCTCAGTTAATTGAAGTTTAGATAATCAAAATCCTACTGTACATGATTTGCATGTATAACTCTTCAGTGGTAATTACAGTACATTGACATTTTGTCAGACGTCACACAAAGATTATTACACTATCTTACTGTTCTGTTTCAGCCATTCAGAATCTGCTACTGTGAAAAAGAAAACAACACACAAGAAAGGTTAGACATATGTATGTCTGTTTGTGTCACATGCTCACAGTATTTGTAATTTACATATTTTAATTGTTGAAGTTCCTTATGTTCCAATACAAGTACAATAGATATAGGGCTGTACTCTGTGTTGTTGAAAGCATGCATTTATAGAAATCCTGTAAAGCACAAGTTTTGTATACACAATGTGTCTATGTTCTTGCCTGGCAATAATAGCATGGCAGAAGAGGCTACATGCCATTTAAGTGGATCTTCTGTTATCGAACACTTTGTGTCCCAAATAAGTGAATTCAAAGCAGAAGCCCAGTGATTTATATGCAGAGCCCTATTCATATACTCTAGTAGAACGCATACTAGTGACAAAATATTCTCTAACAGTTACTTTGGTGTCAGATAATTGAGGTGTTCAGATAAGTGAAGTTTTGATAACTGAGGGTGCACTCTATATGCAATGCTCACTATACATTATCATGTTTCTTTGTGTATAATGTGGTTGTGTTACTCTACAGGTCGTGGTGTAGTGGCATCACGGTACATGGACCCTGTAAAGACCACCAAACCAGTCACTGGTGTTAAAGCCACCAGACCAGCTGAGAGTAAGACAAGAAAGGTGAGATCACCTCTTGATGATTTGTACTTAACATACATGTTTGTGTGTGTGTGTGTGTGTGTGTGTGTGTGTGTGTGTGTGTGTGTGTGTGTGTGTGTGTGTGTGTGTGTGTGTGTGTGTGTGTGTTGAGGCATGAAGCATATAGTGGGCTATTTGAACAGTATTGGCTATATAGACATTATTTGCAACTGTTCAAATTATTGTGGTGATATAAGATGTGATCTCATGCATTTGTATGTATGTTTCTCATGTGCATAAGTGTGTACCTAATCGATGGCCACATAGGAAATGGTTACCCCTGTACACTTTCTATTTGAAGAACCTTACCTTGTATACCTGGCGAACACCATTGTAGCCTTGCTTCATTTTTAATATGTGACCTGTTGAGAGCAAAAACCCAGCTACCGAAGTAATCGCATTGAAATACATTACGTAAAACATGCATACTAAAAAAAACAATTTTGTGCATGTTTTGTATACTTGAATTGATAGAACATTTATACCATTGAATTTGCCTCTTCATAGAGAGAAATGGAATATCTTTATTTTGTTTCTGTACCATGAAGCATCACGAATTACATGTGTTTATTACATACATTACAGTAAAATAACTTTATCATTGCCATTTCTAAGCTTGAACAGCCTTCTTGCTTGAAATCATTGGTGGATATAGGACAAAAACTGTATCTTGTTGAACCCCCCAGTTCATGGTGAACACAATGAGACAACTCCATAGCCTGTTGCACTTGTGATTTATGATCAACTAGGAGAGTGCTTGTAATTTATTTCCTGTATAGTCACTATACAAATTGATTCTTTCCACTTCCTGCCATCTATCACTATAACTCCAAAAGAATTCACAACAGCTCATTGGATTTTCCCTTAAGACAACAAAAGTGAAATTCGAGAAACATGCAAACTAGCCTGGTTTTCACTCAGTTGGTCACATATACTTTAACACACTTCAACCGTACCATTCCTATACTAACTTGTGCTTTGTGGTGCAGTCAACTGTAGCTGGAAAAGACCAGAGGAGATCATTGCGGGAACACTCTCCCAATGTCCGTCAACAGTTGGTGTTGGATCACACGTTACCTACACCAGGTACCTTCTATTCTTCTGCCATGGTCAGTTCAACACCAGCTAATGAAGAACTGCAAGGAATGCCAAGTGATATCAGAGCTGCAGCTGATGATGGTAGCTTTATTGCTTCATATAATGGTACAGTGTGTGTGTTTTGTTCTACATGTGTGGTTTTGGTTGCTTGTTTCGCATTAGTGTCCCAGTACTATGAGCAACCCTTGTTACAACTCCTAAGTAATAGTTCCACGTGGCCGGACTACTATCTCACCTCCTGTTTTTTATTTGTGATGTAATTGCTCAGCGAGATAGGGTCTGTTAAAGCTCGGTTGATGAGGTTGTGCATTTTCAATTGTCACTGATATTCAGTGAATTTGATTTCATCAGTTAGCTGTATGTTGAAATCGCGTAACAACTTTACCATAGAACTTCTAACCAGTGGCATTGTCTAGACTCTCTTGTTTTGGTGGGGCCAAGAACAAAAAAAGGTAACTGGTCACAATGGCAGCCCTCCACCAACTACATAGTACATTTCTTAGATAGTTTGCTGCTACATCATTGAATAGTGTGACTGTTTTATTAGAGTGATTGACTGCTCTATTAGAGTATCTCGATCCCACATACAAATACCGCTGGTATGACACCAAAATTCTTTGGCCCACCCCTAGATATTCTAACCCAGATTGATACTGTCTGTTTTCCTGACAAGAAGATATGGAAATTGTTCAACCACAAATGCAATTTTGTCCACAGAGCTTCGCCAGACCTTATCTTGCCATTCAAATTGATTCGGTGATGTCACAAAATACAAGATAGTGGTCCGGCCAAGCAAGGCTACCCAAGTATCTCATTCATTCTGTGAAGTGTTAATGAAATATTGCACTCTATATCACAACTCCTGTTTATTTATGATGGCACTGATACTTTATGTAGCTCCTACCACAAGCACTTCTACCCATGGCAAATATAGAAAGGTTAGCAATAGTGTGCACAGTGTTGTCACTGCTGTGCCATTCTATGGTCCATACATTGTAATCCTTATGCAGGTCCCTCATCACCACCATGGTAGCATGGCCGCAGCTGCTGCTACTACAGATAAGCAGAAGAGACAAGAGTATGAAGCACTACGATGCCGTGCTCTACAGTGGGCCTATCTGGACGTCATGACCCAGAAACTGTTCAAGCAACAGGAAGAGCAGGCTAAGGCTGAGCTACACGAAATGTACAGTGGTTTAGTAAAGAAGATGGAGGAGAATGCTGAGCTGCAGAGATCTATAGACAGGATTGAGCACCAGATGACTGTAGATAGTGCCCTGCATGCACAGGTTGGTAAATTAAGCACAGCAGTTAATCACTAGCCTGGTGTATAGTTAGCACTGCTGGAATTGACCCCAAACCACATTCCTGAATAAATAAGGTTAAGCTGTACTTAGTAGTCATCTCTTCAATATATGACCACCTCATTATAAGGTCCTAAACATAACCGAGGTGTACTTCATGACCTCATTAATCTCGTAGGTGTATGACTTTGTAGTATTAATAATAAAGTTCATAGTAACATAATTTTAGATGGTATGTAAAATTTAAAGTGTCAGGATTCCCATGGGGAATGAAGGTTGAGATTGAAAATACGTCACATTTCTTACTTCATGTGTTGCTAAGATCAAGAATTTTTATGTTTGTCTGAAGAGTAAATATTTCATTCTGGTGTATAGCAACAAGGGCTGGGTGCAGTGGTGGCCCATTTGCCGGAGTTTGAGCCTCAGTACAGGATGATGGTTCAGTCATTGGACAATACTCGACACCACATGAAAACCAATGAAGTAGTTGTCCCTCCTGAAGGTGTGTGTGTGTGTGTGTGTGTGTGTGTGTGTGTGTGTGTGTGTGTGTGTGTGTGTGTGTGTGTGTGTGTGTGTGTGTGTGTGTGTGTGTGTGTGTGTGTGTGTGTGTGTGTGTGTGTGTGTGTGTGTGTGTGTGTGTGTGTGTGTGTGTGTGTGTGTGTGTGTGTGTGTGTGTGAGAGAGAGAGAGAGAGTGTGAGTGTGTGTGTGTGTGAGTGTGTGTGTGTGTGAGTGAGTGAGTGATTAAACTGTGTTATAAGTGAAGTGCTGTTGATTTACATGCATATAATATATGTGTAGATGAATTACTTGCAAAGCTGGCAAGGAGTCAAGAACTGATGGAGAAGATTAATGCTGTTATTGCTCCTAAAATGCCTGAGGTGATATATTGTGTACAAGAATTTTCTAAGGATAATATAAGTTATCCTTTGGAACCTCAGTTATCCGGATCCCACTTATCCGGATTCTCGGTTAACCAAACTACGGAAATGACTGCTCTGAGAGTGGTGACTGTTCTATTAGGGTAGTTGAACAATACACCAAACAGTCACCAATGTTCTTTGTCATTTTAAGGTTATACAGTTTCAGAGATATGGACTTTTCAGACTTATGGACTACCTCTGGTCCCAAGGGATTTGGATAACTGAGGTTCCACTGTACTTTTGCAACTGTGTGTAGGGTAACTTACTGTGCCCACAATAATATAAAATCTGTCACATAGCCAGTGGTGTGGCTATATGTATAAGCTATGTAGCTATGATTTTCAAAGGTACCAGTTATATTACCATATATGGTATGCCAGATGCTAGAGTTACTTTACATCTGCAAGACTAATCGCATAATAATGTTGTGTGGGGTGGTTGACAACCCCCACTGCTGTACTGGAGTGATCTATTTCCAAGAGGCTCCACAAAAATTTGTTATTTGAGTAACCAGCAAAATAAATTCTATTGCTTCACTAAAGCCATACACACTCATAGTACAACTGGATCATAAAGATGCTGATGTTTTGACATTACTGTCCCTCTACTATTGTGTTAGGGCTGTGATCACTGATTGTACACATTTCAGGTTGCTACAATGGCAGAGACTGTTAAAGAGCTGGAACATGTGGCGGCAGAAACGGAGAAAGAAAATTTAAAGTATGCATCTTTGAATCGTCATTGTTAGTAGTTTATATACATGTGTGGTACCCACAGCTTACAGAACATGACCAAAGAGCTTGAAGACTTACAGCTTCAAGAAATCAGTTTAAGATATCACATAGAACAATTGAAACAATCTTATAATATCACTGTTTAATGTATGTATGTATGTATGTATGTTTGTATAATACTCAGCTGTACATTCTAATCCTTCATGCATGGGACCGACTGTAAAATATTGTCTATTAAATTTTATTTTTAAATTTTCTGCAAGAAGATAAGTATCTGATGGAATGATAGACAAGCAAATACAAAAATAAATTTAATTTAGAGGGCTAAAAGGAATGTGTATTGTAGATACTATAAGAAAATGGAAAATGAAAGGTATATTATAAGTATTCTCTCTGTAAAAGTTAATAAGCCATATTAAGCATGCATCAATACCAAGTACACACATATACAATTCATACTTGGGTTGTATGAGTTAGCTTGCTGTGTCAGTTTAGTGTTTATCATCATAAGCTATATAATGTACACATCTTTGCTTTTTAAAAGGACTTTAAACAGTGCTTGGGAATTTGGCTGCTAACATCAATATAATTAGAACAAAGAAATGGACTCTTCCCCAATGTTTGTAGATGTACACATGACTTCTGGTTCCTTTGAACTTTATACTCTGGCATGAGGATATCAACAGAAGCCACCTGGTGCTTATTCAACATGTATGATTTTAGCCTTCTAACATTGATAAAAATATGGTGTTTGCATGTTAAAGTAACCCATAATTTTGGGCAAGTTAGTCTGAATGCATGGGTTCACTATACTCATACAGGTATAGCATGTTGTAACTAGCTGTAAGGTCACAAAAGCATATAGGTGCAAAATTAATTTCACTTTCAATATGACTGTACAAAGTGGCCTTGACTGACATAGGAACATTAATTCACATACTAGTAAAAGATCTGAGGTATTGTCAAGAGTACTCTAGTTAGGTACTCTTGGTATTGAGGAGGTTTAAATTGTAGTGCTGTAAGGGCTTTTTCCTAACTTGAAAATTGCTATCATGAGCTCACAGTAATGTAATTTATTTGAATCAAATTCTTCAACAAATATGCAGTACCGTTACATGTAGCTCTAGAACTGCATGTGTTAATTTAAAGCATCTCAGTTATTGCACATAAACTTGATTTTTGCTTTTAAACTTGTTCTGTGTGTATACAGCCACACACACACTACACACCTTTACACATATGTACTTCCATTTGTCTACATACATAATTATAGTATGCACATGTATACAGTTAGATAAATTACATTGTACTTACACAATGTGAAAATACATGCACTCTCAGATATTATAGCAGTACAGCATGGAGAGAAATTCATCAACAGTGTTAGTTCCATGTGCTAGCCATACCAGAAACTTGATAGTGAACTACATAATATAGAAATTTAAGAATGCTATAATCTTTCAATGGTTATTTACTGACACATTCATAGCTATAGCTATGATTGTGTCAGTAAAAAATATAAAATCCATCTTTATAGTGTATAGTCTGGTTACATGTGCACATGCACATAATTTTGTACATGTGCGGTGGACATGATCATCATATGATTTGTTGTGTCTACACACATTATTACATACATGGTTGTGCTCATGTGGGCTGAATAAACAATAAACCATTCCATTGTAAAATCATACACATGCCGTTAACCAAATTACAGTTAAATACAACATTACAACCAGGGCTTGGTCATGGGTTTCCTTGAATGATTGGCTTCGGATGACATTACAGGATGTTTGTATACATATAGCCATGCCCAAGCACACATTACAACTGGCTGTTAGGTTGTAGTGATAGCTCTTGCTCTATTAAAGTTTTTAAAGAAACCAATAAAACTTTCTTGAAAATTTGTGTCTGCAGAGGTAGCTTATAATTTATTTTTGGTGACCTTTATACATAATAGTTTTGCACATGCAAAATGTATTGAAAACACAACTGAAACTGCAGTGTAGATAGTCTGCATGTACATATTTTTTATATGTATATATATATATATATATATATACACAGGAATTTTTATTTAGTGTTATGCATAATTCTTATAATGAGAAAGCTATGCATATTAAAGTTACAGTATAAAGGATTAATATAGGCATTGATGGAAATAGCACGACATCAAAAACATCCTTGAAAACTTGCAATGGCCTACACTACAAAAACGTCGCAAATCAGCTAGACTAGTTTTACTATATAAAGTACTACATGATTTATTAATTATACTAAACTGTTACCTCCCATTTAAATCTACTGTACTACGGACCCGACACTCACACAACTTTAAACCAGTACCTTACCAACCAAGAATTGATGTATATAAATATTCCTTCCTCCCAAGAACTGTACCAGAATGGAATAGATTAGATGATGAGATTATTGAGACTGACTGTGTTGAAGAATTTAAGCAAAAATTAGCCCCTTCTATGTATATAGTTAAGTAACTTATTGTAATTGTATATATTTTTATAGCTTATTGTAATTGTACATATGTATATAATTAAGTAACTTGTCGTAATTGTACATACTTATATAGTTAAGTACTAACTAATTGAAATTGTATACATGTAATTGCACATCAGCATTATATCCCTGGAAGGTCCTGCTGATTAACAATAAATAAATAAATAAAAAATATGACAGATTTGCTTACACTCACTGCATGAGCAGCTATGATATCAATTTAATGACATGAGGCTGTAAAAATCAACGATTATCCTCAATTTCACTTGTTAAGCCAGGTTTTTTGGCACGCTGACAGCTTGGCTGCTTTGTCATGGATAGCCATTGTCAGAGGGAAAGTTGTTAATACATTGTGTTGTGTCTGACTAATAATTGAAGTTAGAGGACAGAACAAGGAACTCAGGATGTTTCTGAATGAATAATAGAAATTGAGCAACCCAGCTGTTGTGTGGTCTCCTGTTGTTAAGAGCAGCACACAACTGATGATGTTAACTGAGACTTTATATTATTGAATAATGAATATGCACATGTTTGATGTAGGTATACTTGTATATTTCATGGTACCTCTGCCGTTTATTTTATTAATATGCCTGCATGTTGGATGGTTTTATTCAACCTGCAGTATAACAATAAAGCATAGATCATGTCCACTGCACATTGTGTATAGGTGCACAAGCATGTAACCATAATATACTGAATGTCAAACTTAGCATATGTGAATCAATGTGGAACCAGAGACATAATAATTTGATGGTACAGTCAAGTCACATAGACTACACTATGATACAAAACTATGGCATATATATGGTGTACGTATGGTTTCCTCTTCACTGTATGGTTATACCAACAGTACTTTATGGATGCACTGCCACATATAAAAATGCACTGTTCTCAAATGATAACTACACACTCATAATTTGACGGTAATAATGGCTCAACCAGAAGGAACAATTACAGCACAACCAAAGCAGATGGATATGGAGCCACCAAAGAGCTCTGCTTCAAAGTCATGCTGTGATCTGAAGTCCTGTTGCAGTTGTTGTAGTTCAATTCGCAAGCCAAGTTGCAATTGTAAATGCTTGGATAAAGAAACATGCTTGGAAGGTTGTGCAGCCTGTTGGAAGTGCATTCGTTTAGTTTGTCTATGTACTGTTTGCTGGTTAGAAATATTCAATTGAAAAATCACAGTTTGTGGCTGAAGAGACTGAATGGATTTGTAACATAAGTTGTTTACACAATATATATGATCCTATATCAACTGTATAATATAATAAAATTATATTGTCCATGTAAAGTTGAAGTTATTACTCTTACACTGATAACAAAGTGGATACAAAATGTATGCATCATTTATAGCTTGAGTTGTATTTGAAGATCACTTGTTCAGTAGTAATTTTGGTACTATAGTGGCCATGGGTTGAAGGGAAGGTGCTTAACATATTGATCAATATTTTCTATAAATTGTAAGTTACTGTACTTTTTGTAAGTCAATCAATTATGCAAGCACAAGAATTTGTAAAGAAAGAAATTTATCACTGCCCTACAGAGTATAGTGAATACCATATCTATTAAACCTTAATTCATGTCACTACTATTCATCAACATATGGTGGCTTGACAAACTGTTTTGTCAAAAGGTAGCAACAGCAGCAGCAGCAGCAGAAGCAGCAGCTCATGATCATTTTACTTTTGTGTTGCAGAGATAATCCATTTGCGATGTTTTGTGAGTAAACATATAGCACTACATGCACTACTACATTAGTATATGTACAGCTTTACAGCAACGTGTATACTATATATTTGTAACTATTAACTGCTAAGTATAACATGGGGTGGGGGCACAGTGGCGGATCCAGGATTTTTAAAAGGAAAGTTGATAGAAGGCTTTCTCAAAAAATTTTTGAGATTTTAGAAGCTCTGGAATTGAATTTTAGGTTACTTTTAGGTAGCAATTACAATAAATCAAATACTATAGCTAACTGTAGGGTAAAAGTTGTCATTAAGCTGTAGATTTGATTGTTCTATTAGAGTAGTTACTTGGCTGCTCTATTAGAGTACCTCGATCGTTTTTAATGCAGTGGGAGGTGAAAAGTGAAGTGTTACATGCTGAGAGTTTAATAGCGATAAGTGCATTTGCATGCAAGCTACTAAAATACGATTTTTTCCAATTTGTCTATAATGTTGATGTAGACAAATTGGAAAAAATCCAGCGTAGAGCAGCCAGGTGGGTCATCCGGCAGTGATTACAACAGAACTAGCTCCATGACACAAATATTAAATCAACTATACTGGCCTACCCTACGGACACGACGACAGATATCTAGACTGCAACTGCTCCACAAAATCCTCCATCAAGACATATCCCTATCAATTCCCCCATATTATCAATCTGTAGAGAGACAAACAAGACACTATCATCCCTTGCATTTTATCCTGCCCACACCTTCAACAACATCTTATCAACAATCATTTTACTCAAGATCAATCAAAGAATGGAATGAACTGCCTGTATTTATTATAGAGATGACAAACTATGATGAGTTTACAACTAATTTGATATCACACTTTACAAACAATCAACACCACATTAGATAGTATATAATTGTACCTAATACTGTGATTCCCTTTTTTTTCCTGGGCACACCAGCTGTGCTGACTGCCCAGTAATCATAAATAAATAAATAAATAAATAAATAAATAAATAAATAAATACAGTGGTATATAGCTAGATGTCTGCTATGAAGAATTCAGTGTCAATACAGCTACAACAATAATGAAGCTAGTTAGACTGCCTCTGAGCTAGATTTAAAAGAGGGTTTCTGTCGAAACTACAGAAACCCAACTAGATCCTCCACTGGCCCGGCATATATTCTAAAACAACTATGACACATGAACCGTAACTCTGTTAGTATGCAATAGATGAACAGTACAACTGTTTATCTTGTTGGATATTTAGGGACAGAATTGCTGTTGATTGGGACATAGGTCCATTGGGTGATATTTTACCGATGTGTATGTATCAGTGTTTATTCTAGGGCTGTTAGGGGGGGGGGGAACTCCCCCCCCTATAATCTCAGAATCACCCCCTAAAATTGTGAGTGACTACTACTTAGGTTACATGTAAGCTTGTTTTAAAATGGCACACTAAACTTATCAAAAATTCAATCTCAGAGTGGTTAATATGTAAAATTTTCCAGGTTAAAAATTGCAAACGCAACCTTACAGATTCTGCAGTATCAGATCAATTAATTTTTAAAAATCTCCTAGGGTATATATTCAACTAACAAAATTTCATGTAGCTATATATGCCATATAGTCTATCTGAGAGCCAAGTTTACCCAGTTTTTTCTAAATAGCATGCTTAACTTGCCGTATTACGATCATGTTGATAAGCTCAAATCCACCACACTGTTTTACAACTCAAAAAAGGTGCTACCAAAATGTCCAGCAAATGGAAAAAAACTCAAAATTGTCCTATTCAATCTCAGAAAGTGTAATTTTGTAAAAATTTCTACTTTCAAAATGGCATACACAGCCAGGACAAATACCCCCAGATTTAATCTCAGAAAGCCTGACTTTAAAAAATCTCCTGTTTTGCTAAAACCATGAATATTCAATTTCAAACACACTAAGTTTTAAATTATTTCTTGAAAGACATCCACCCATGCAGATCTTTAGTATGCTAGTGTTTTGTGTTGTCATACGTGCACACAAATAGTTTATTCAAAATATTTAACACTCAGATGCACATGGTTGTCCTAGATATTACATTGTTATATATACACTCATGCATCAGCTCCCCCATCAAGCTCTACCCACCATACAATCTGGCTTCACCCAATCACAAAACTCAATACTCATGACACAGTCTTAAATGACTGGCAACAATTTCAACTGTTTTACATAGTTGTACACTTGAACAACTATATACAAGTAGCAGACCTGGTGACCCCTAAATTCCTGATCCCCCCCAAAGGAGAAATCCTAGAATTAACACTGGTATGTATAGTATGGGCTTATTACCATAATTCTGTGTTTGTGTTTTTTAGCTACATATATCTTGCTATGGTTTACATTACCGTGAAATTTGTCACAGTAAATTTGTGACTGTCTCCTTTGCCATAATACATATACTTGATGCATATGATTCATATACTCTATTGAGTAAACTAATCCTGATCATGAAATCATAATCAATCATGCTTGACCAGCTAGTCTTGGAAACTGTACAATACTTCACTGTATACAGCACCTGGCATACTAGTGTGCTGCAAAAGAGAGTAGATTGGATCCAAATATTTAATTATTCACTTTACCAAGACAAATAGTAACCCAAATGGCTCAGGTATATAATATGATCCTAAATTACAACATTTGCTTAATATTTAAATCAGGTGTGATTTGCATGGACTAATGCATTTACCTGTATGCATGTTGATACTTCATGCTGTCAGCTATGTAGTCCACCAACTCTACCCATTCCAGCTGATTGAATATTTAAGACTGTGGGTAGAACTATACCGTACTTTTAATAATAATCTGTGTATGTACTACATTATGATCAAACCTTCACTGTAACTGCACATTACACACATGTAAATACCAAACAGAAAAGCTCACAATGGACTCTTGTTATAGCTACAGGCATAATACTTACTACTCACTTAACAAAGCACTAACTGGTGAAGTGCTAAAGTCATAACAATTATTAGAAGAGAGAGTTCATGTACAGGTGTTAAGTGAAAAGTGTCTGACCAGCACCAGGAACTCAGGATGTACTTGTATCCAATGAATGGCATAGAGAGCATGGATGATATGCACATCCTGCAGCTACCTATTGAGCTAAATTAAATAACCAATCAAGCCATATAGATGAAGTGTGATGACTTGCCATTTAAACACCAGACACATAATGCATGATCTCCATCCTTGCTGTGTGGTTACACCAAACATTGCATTCTATCTTGTATAAGTAGTTGCACACTTAGTCCCCACAGTTAATGTGCATCCTATTATATACATGCATGTATTACAACAATGTTATGATAATTATTATTGTACGTGAATGGAATAATGATAGTGGAAAATGTTTTTCTGGGATTTCTGACTCACAACAAAGTAATATCATTCTCAAGCATAGCTATACTCTTTTTAAAATCAACTGAGTTCTAAGCTAATCCAGTCTCTCCATTTTCACTTAAGAAAGAAGCTACGTTCTCATAATTTTGCATTATATCATGTGTCATCTTGTGCCAATATCATCAGACTCTCCACCAACTATTAGACAGTAAATTGTGAATAGGGACCCGCCGATTATGCTCATTATTTTACCTATTATGCTATGCTGCACTGCTCAAAATTTTGCCTATTATGCTTAAATTAATGCTCAATATTTACCTATTATGCTCAAATTATGCTCAATATTTATACCTCAGTTCTCATGTTTTTCTAGTAAATTTGCACTTTATGGGAAAACAGTAAGTTGCTGAAGCATAGACTCTAAATCCCTGCTTGTCAAAATCCAAGTCACGGAAAAGATCGATATACTCTAATAGAACAGTCAGCTGTCTATTATTTTCTGACTGTTCTATTAGAGTATATCGATCTTTTTCTGTAATATATATTTTGATAAGCAAGAATTTATGGTAATGCACAAGTGTTCTGCCTATTATGCTAGCATTATGCTCAATGCTTTCAGGCACCTATTATGCTCATTATTATGCCAGCATAATCGGCGGGTCCCTTATTGTGAATTTTGGGACTGCTCCATTTCAACATTAGGCCACACCAAGTCAAACCTTAGTTTCTGGTCACCCGCCCGCATGGTAAACCTGGAACCCTAGTTTATGAGGACTATTATTAATATTACAGGTGCTTAAGTGCATGTGACCCAGCAAGACACTTATTTTTTACTGCAAAAGATCGAGATACTCTAATAGAGCAGTCAGGGATTCCAATAGAGCAGTCACACTACTCTTAACTCTAATATTAGGTATATATGCCACACTAATAAAATGTTTCTAACTATAGCTAGTTTTGTCCTTGATTATATAGCTGTTCAGATTATAACTGTTACTAATACTTCTGTAACCAAAGTAATTTCAGTAGCATTAACTACTAGTCCATGCATGCAGATGGGCCATAGCTTTAACTTTATAATTCAAATGTAGTCCTCTAATGATTAGTCTAGTAACTTCAAATTCTTTATCACTGAACACTGCAGGGGTATGGAAAGCCGGCAACATTCGGTGAGCTTAAACTTAAACTTTTCCATAACTAAAATTAGATTGGCAAGTAGAAACCCTTATAGTTTAAACATTCCCAGATGATCACTAAAAACACTAGTCTGGAGCACTCAATGACTCAAAACTTTGACAGTTACTTTTCTCAAGGTTTGCTGAATAGAAGGCTGGAAAACACATAGCTAGTGGGCTAAGACTTCACATTTGAATGAAGAATTTCTGATGTGAAAATAGAAGTTAAATTTCATTTTGGAGCATGATCATTTGAACAACTTAGCTATAAGTCATAGTAATACTTTCCTGACATAGCTAATGAGACATTTATTTCACTTGGAAAGCATAAGTAGCTACATGAGCAAAACATTTCCTATAGTATATTCTAAATAAATAAATAAATATACTTAAATGCTATACATCAGTGTATAGCTAGCCATGATCCATCAACAACTTTCCTAGTGCATTGTTTGCCGAAGCACAACTACTTATGTTGCCGGTTGGTTAAGTTTGACTAAAAACAAAATCAACATGAATTAGCTAAATTGAGCAAATAATAGTACCATACAGTATATTGTCACAGTAGGGTCTATAGTCCTGAAGTCCTGATCATCCGCCCGCCCGCATCCATTTGTAGGCTTGGGAGTGACCAGAAACTAAGGTATGACTTGGAGTGGCCTTAATGACATCTCAGCACATATTTGTACTGGATAATTCTGTTATTCTGTAGAGATAGAACGAGGGGTTGCAAACACACATGCAGCTGCTCCCAATGTACTTAATATAAAATTAATGTTATAATAATCAGAGTACAATAATACTTACAATCTTTTCCCAGTAATAATTGCAATGCTACTCAATTATTGTCCGATACTATTTTGGAATGGAGTACCTGCATGCTACCACGTATAATATTATGTATTATTGGTTGAAAATGTGTTATCATTACAAAAGACAATTGAGATATTTTTCGAGATATGATTCTGGCTGCTCTTTTTGATTATTTCATTTACAAAAAATATACAAGCCTGCATTTGTTGTGCATACTTGTTTTACACTATCTTTCATTGGTTTGCATAGATTATATGTTTTCATTTACAGTGTTAGTTCTCTCAGCACAAACAGTCATATATTAGCAAGCAATGGTATTTTAAATCTGTCTATACTTGGTGGGTTATGCAAAAAGGTCTAACAAGAACTCACAATTCTTCCTACAGACCACACAAGTTGCAGTGTGTCAATCACATACCTACTTAACATCAATCAAATCCTTTGGCGATCAAATGCCTGCATGTTACATATTTAATGTGATGAAACTAACCTAGTTAGGTATATAACAAGTTTCATCACAAACAGTTATTACATGTTACTGTGAAAGTTGACAGTAAAGCGTTAAAAAATTAATACTGGTGCACATAAAAAATATAAAACAATAAATAACTCCATTTTCAAATTGTTCCTTACAACAGTTACTCCAGTCTGCTATAGTGATCAATAAACAATATTATAATAATTTACATATAATGGCAAATCAAACAAGCTCAAGGTTTGGTCTCTTGCTAGGAGGTTCACACAACTGTGGTGGCTCATGTATGTTCTTGTTGTTGTCATGTTTTATGGCATTACTTTCATTGTCTGTCGTCATATCTGCTAAACTAGTTTCATGGATTTTGGGTGATGCACTATCATTGGTCATGTCTGTCTTCCGCTGTTGTGGAGATGTGTGCTCCATCACTGCACCATCACATCCTTTAGTGTCTGGGTCAGGCTGTTAACTGTTATTGCAGGTGTTGGATCCTCCACATTCAGGATGGTTGGACAATGAAAGTACATCATCGGAGCTACTGACGTGTCCTGCACACTACTGCTGTCCACAACAGCATCAGAGAATAAATATCTACTTGGTGGCACATGAGTGAACTCTAATTGGAAAAAAAAACAAAAAAAAACCATACAGCATAATGAAGCTAATTTGCTAACAGAAGTACAAATATTGTCTTTATACACGTGTCCAGCTTAAACTGTACTGCACAATTTTTGATGTTTAGTAAACTAATTGTGTGGCAATAAAGAAATCATTTGGCACAGCCAGCTCCACATGTTGAATAGCCTTGGGAGTTGCTAAACAGTAGGAACAGATGGAAAACAATCCATAATATAGTGACTAGGCTGGAACATATATATATATATATATATACTGGTTAATAATCTAGACCAAGATACAAAAAAGGTTCATTCAAAAACTATTAGTGTTAAAGGCTATTGCTGGCATTACATTACACCACTTCTATCAATAGCACATCTAGGGTGGATGGCTACACTCATAATATACCTGCAGGTTTATGGGTGGGGCTCATCCTGATTCCTTCTAGCCAACCATATCCAAGTCTGCTAATCCCTCATGCATGGAACCAATTGTAAAATACTGTCTATTAAATCATATTTTAAAACTTTTTACAGAAAGATAATTATGCATCTGATGGAATGATAGCTATAGACAAGCAAACACAAAAGTTTAGAAGGCTAAAATGAATGTGTATTGTAGTTACTATAAGAAAATGGAAATTGAAAGGTATACTATAAGTATTCGCTCTGTAAAAGTTAATAGCTATGTAAGTACTCTCAGCATGCATCAATACCAAGTACACACATTATACAATTCATACTCTGGTTGTATGAGTTAGCTTACTGTGTCAGTTTAGTGTTTATCATCATAAGCTACCCATATAATGTGCATGTCTTTGCATTCTAAAAGGACTTTAAACAGTGCTTGGGAATTTGGCTATTTGCTAGCATCAATATAATTAGAACAAAGAAAGAGACTCTTCCCCAATGTTTGTAGATGTACATATGACTTCTGGTTCCTGTGAATTTTATACACTGGCATGAGGATATCAATAGAAGCCACCTGGTGCTTATTCAACATGTATGATTTTAACTTTCTAATATTGATAAAATGGTGTTTGCATGTTAAAGTAACCCATAATTTTGGATAAGTCAGTACATACAAGTTAGTCTGAATGCATGGGTTCACTATACCCATACAAGTATAGTATGTTGTAACTGTAGCTGTAAGGTCACAAAAGCATAACAGGTACAAAATTAGTTTCACTTTCAATAATAACTACAAAGTGGCCCTGAGTATTGTCAAGAGTACTCTAATTAGGTACTCTTGGTATTGAGGAGGTTTGCTATCATGAGCTCACAGTAATGCAATTTATTTGAATCAAATTCTTCAACAAATTGCATTACTGTTACATGTAGCTATTAGGATTTCAGAAGATGTGTGTATAAATGTATGAATTTAAAACATCTCAGTTATTGCACATAAACTTGATTTTTGCTTTTAAACTTGTTCTGTGTGTATACAGCCACGCACACATGCATAATAATACATAGTATGCACATGTATACAGTTAGATAAATTACATTACACTTACACAATGTGAAAATACATGTACTCTCAGATATTATTATGCTTATTAGCAGTACAGCATGGAGAGAAATTTGTCAACAGTTTTAGTTCCATGTGCTAGCCGTACCAGCCAACTTGATAGTGAACTACATAATATAGAAATTTAAGAATGCTGTAATCTTTCAATGGTTATTTATAACTATATTATAGTAGCTATATGTAAATATTTAAAATCCATCTTTATAGTGTATACTCTGGTTACATGTGCACATACACATAATTTTGTACATGTGCGGTGGACATGATCATCATATGTTTTGTTGTGTCTACACACATTATTACATACATGGTTGTGCTCATGTGGGCTGAATAAACAATAAACCATTTCATTGTAAAATCATACACATGCCATTAACCAAATTACAGTTGAATACAACATTATAACCAGGGCTTGGTCATGGGTTTCCTTGATGATTGGCTTCGGATGACATTACAAGATGTTTGTACAAATAGCAAGCACACATTACAACTGGCTGTTAGGTTAAAGTGATAGCTCTTGCTCTATTGAAGTTATGATGAAAATTGCAATAAAACTTTCTTGATAATTGTGTAGCTTATAATTTAATTTTATTTTTGGTGACCTTTATGCACAATAGTTTTGCACATGCAAAATGTATTGAAAACGCAACTGCAACTGCAGTGTAGGTAGTCCGTACATAATATAATATATATACAGTGTTATGCATAATTACTGATAATGAGAAAGCTATGCATACTATATATATATATAGTTACAGTATAAAGGATTTCTATAGGCAGGAAATACCACGACATCAAAAAATATGCAGATTTGCTTATACTCACTGCAAGAGCAGCTATGAATGACATGAGGCTGTAAAAATTAATGATCACCCTCACTTTCATTTGTTAAGCCAGGTTTTTTGGCACGCTGATAGCTTGGCTGCTTTGCCATGGATAGCCATTGCCAGAGGTTACAAGAAAGAACTTTGGGATAGTTGTTAATACATTGTGTTGTGTCTGACTAATAATTGAAATTAGAGGACAGAACAAGGAACTCAGGATGTTTCTGATTGAATAATAGAAATTGAGCAACCTAGCCGCTGTTGTGTGGTCTCCTGTTGTTCAGAGCAGCACACATATACACAACTAACTGATGATGTTAACTGAGACTTTATGTTATTGAATAATGAATATGTTTGATGTAGCTATACTTGTGTGTTTCATGGTACTTCTGCCATTTATTTTATTAATAATTTAATATGCCTGCATGTTGGTTGGTTTTATTCAACCTGCAGTATAACAACAAAGCATAGATCATGTCCACTGTACATTGTGTATAGGTGCACATGCATGTAACCATAATATACTGACATGTCAAACTTAGCATGTGATTATTTGATGGTACAGTCAAATCACGTAGACTACATGATGATACAGAACTATGACATATATGGTGTACGTATATGGTGTCCTCTTCACTGTATGGCTACACCAATAGTACTTTATGGATGCACTGCCACATATAAAAATGCACTGTTTTCAGGTGATAACTACACACTCATCATTTGGCGGTAATAATGGCTCAGCCAGAAGAAACAATTACAGTACAACCAAAGCAGATGGATATAGAGCCACCAAAGAGCTCTGTTTCAAATTCATGCTGTGATATGAAGTCCTGTTGCAGTTGTTGTAGTTCAATTCACAAGCCAAGTTGCAATTGTAAATGCTTGGATAAAGAAACATGCTTGGAAGGTTGTGTAGCCTGTTGGAAGTGTATTCGTTTAGTTTGTGTATGTACTGCTTGCTGGTTAGAAATATTCAAATGAAAAATCACAGTTTGTGGCTGAAGAGACTGAATGGATTCGTAACATAAGCTGTCTACACAATATATGATCCTATATCAACTGTATGATAAAGCATATTATTCATGTAAAGTTGAAGTTATTACTCTTACACTGATAACAAAGTGGATAACAAAATGTATGTATCATTTATATCTCGACTTGTATGTGAAGATTAAATTGTTCAGTAGTAAGTTTGGTACTATAGTGGCCATGGGTTGAAGGGAAGGTGCTTAACATATTGATCAATATTTTCTATAAATTGTAAGTTACTGTGCTTTTTGTAAGTCAATCAGGCACAAGAATTTGTACAGAAAGAAATCTATCTCTGCCCTACAGAGTATAGTGAATACCATATCTATTAAACCTTAATTCATGTCACTACTATATTCATCTACATTATGGTGGCTTGACAAACTGTTTTGTCAAAAGGTAGCAGTAGCAGCTCATGATCATTTTACTTTTGTGTTGCAAAGATAATCCATTCGAGATGTTTAGTAAACATATAGCACTGTATGCACTACTATACAACAATGTGTATACTATATATTTGTAACTAACTGCTAAGTATAACATATAACATGGGGTGGAGGTTGGGGGGCACAGTGGTGGATCTAGGAATTTTAAAAGGAAAGTTGATATAAGGCATTCTCCAGAAATTTTTGAGATTTTAGAAGCACTGAGATTGAATTTTAGGTTACTTTTAGATAGAACAATCAAATCTACAGCTTAATTACAACTATTGCCCTACGGTTAACTATAGTATTTACATTTTAAAGCATTGGATTTATTGTAATTGTAATTGTGCTATTAGAGTAGTTACTTGACTGCTCTATTAGAGTATCTCAATCGTTTTTAATGCAATGGGATGAAAAGTTCAGTGTTAGGGTTTAATAGCAATAAGTGCATTTGCATACATGCTACTGAAAATACAATGGTATATAGCTAGATGTTTGCTATGAAAAATTTTCAATACAACTACTACAATAATGAAGCTAGTTAGACTGCCACTGACTCTTAAAAGAGGGTTTCTGTTGCCGAAACTACAGAAACTCTTCTAGATCCTCCACTGGCCCGGAATATATTCTAAAAAACTATGAACCATAATTCTGTTAGTATGGTAACCTTATGCAATAAATGAGCAATGCAACTGTATATCTTGGGGACATAATAGCTGTTGATTGGGGCATAGGCCCATTGGGTGATATTTTACCAATGTGTATTAGTATGTATCCTATTACCATAATTCTGTGTTTGTGTTTTTTACGTATATCTTGCTATAAGTTTACATTACCGTGAAATTTGTCACAGTAAGTTTGTGACTGTCTCCTTTGCCATAATACATTAGAACATCAACTTGATGCATATGATTCATATACTCTATATTGAGTAAACTAACCCTGATCATGGAGTAATGATCAATCCTGCTCGACCAGCTAGTCTCGGAAGCTGTACAATACTTCACTGTATACAGCACCTGGCATACTAGTGTGCTGCAAAAGAGAGTAGATTGGATCCAAATATTTAATCATTTACTTGACTATGACAAAATAATGGCAATCCAAATGGCAATCCAAATGGCCCTAAATTACAAAATATTTAAATCACATGTGATTTGCATGGACTAATTAAATGCTTGCATTTACCTGTGTGCATGTTGATGCTTCATGCTGTCAGCTATGTAGTCCACCAACGCTACCCATTCCAGTTGATTGCAGTTGATGACTATAGGTAGAACTACTTTAGTAATAATCTGTGTATGTACTGCTATGGTCAATCCTTCACTGCAACTGCACATTACATGCATGTAATACCAAACAGAAAACTCACAATGGACTCTTTTTATAGCTGCAAGCATAATACTTACTACTCACTTAACAAAGCACTAGCTGGTGAAGTGCTAGTCATAACAATTATTAGAAGAGAGAGTCCCATGTACAGGTGTTAAGTGAAAAGTGTCTGACCAGCAATTGAACAGAACCAGGAACTCAGGATGTGTACTTGTATCCAATGAATAGCATAGAGAGCATGGATGATATGCACATCCTGCAGCTACTAATTGAGCTACATTAAATAAGCAATCAAGCCATGCATATTAATTATGACTTGCCATTTAAACACCAGACACATAATGCATGATCTCCATCTTTGCTGTGTGGCTACACCAAACATCGCATTCTATCTTGTATACACAAGTGATTGCACACTTAGTCCCCACAATTAATGTACATCCCATTATATACATGCATGTATTACAACAATGTTATGATAATATTTTATCTGTCTGCGAATGCTATCCCACTAGAGACCTGTGAGAAAGCTAAAGCCTGTGAATACAGGGAGTATTAAACATGTAACTAAACATTGAAGAATGCAGAAAAAATCCCAGACCCAGTGCTGACTTGATCCTCAGCACCATGCTGTCTAGGCACGCCCTAAATGAGCCACAGCAGCCAGGATCTGGGACTCTCTCTGCATTCAGCCTGTACTTAAACATCAACTTCTCACAATATTGTATATGCATGAATGGAAAGTATTTTTCTGGGATTTCTGACTTACAATAAAATATCATTCCTTACAAGCACACTCTTTTTAAAGCCAACTACAGTTCTAAGCTAATCCAGGTCTCTCTGTATTCATTTAAGAAAGGAGTTCTGTTTTTGCTTTATATTATGTGTCATCCGGTGCCAAGGTCATCAGACTGACATGCAGTAATTATAAATTAAGGGACTGCTCCATTAATAACATCTCAGCATATAATTATTTGTATGTGTGTACTGGCTAATTCTGTTATTCTGCAGAGATGGAACAAGGAGTTGCTAACACATGCAGCTGCTCCCAATGTACATGATCATTGAGGTTAACAATGTAAGTTATAATAATCAATACTTACAATCTTTTTCCAGTAGTAATTGCAATGCTACTCAATTATTGTCCGATACTAATGGAGTACCTGCATGCTACCATGTATATGTAATAATGTGTTATCATTACAAAAGACAGTCGAGATATGATCCTAGCTGTTTTTATTTTTCATTATAGCATTTACAAAAAAAAACAAAAAAACAAGACTGCATACTTGTTTTACACTATTTTTCGTTGGTTTGCAGATTGTATGTTGTCACTACAGTGCTAGTTCTCTTAACATAAAACAGTCATATATTAGTAGGCAATGGTATTTTATGTCTATACATGGTGGGTTATGCAAGGTATAACAAGAACTCACAATCCTTCTGACAGACCACACAAGTTGCAGTGTGTCAATCACATACCTACTTAACATCAATCAAATCCTTTGGCAATCAAATGCCTGCATGTTACATATTTAATGTGATGAAACTAACCTAGCTAGGTATATAACAAATTTCATCACAAACAGTTCATTACATGTTGTGAAAGTTGGCAGTACAGGGTTAAAAATTAATACTGGTGCACATAAAAAATATAAAACAATAAATAACTCCATTTTCAGATTGTTCCTTACAACAGTTACTCCAGTCTGTTATAGTGATCAATAAACAATATTATAATAATTTACATATAATGGCAAATCAAACAAGCTCAAGGTTTGGTCTCTTGCTAGGAGGTTCACACAACTGTGGTGGCTCATGTATGTTCTTGTTGTTGTCATGTTTTATGGCATTACTTTCACTGTCTGTCGTCGTATCTGCTAAACTAGTTTCATGGGTTTTGGGTGATGCACTATCATTGTTCATGTCTGTCTTCTGTTGTCGTGGAGATGTGTGCTCCAACACCGCACCATCGCATCCTTTAGTGTCTGGGTCAGGCTGTTCACTGTTATTGCAGACACTGGATCCTCCACATTCAGGATGGTTGGATGACGAAGGCACATCATCGGAGCTACTGGAAGTATCTGATGTGTCCTGCACACTATTGCTGTCCACAACAGCACCAGAGAATAAGTATCTACTTGGAGGCACATGAGTGAACTCTAGTTGGAAAAAAACAACATACAGTGTAATGAAGCTAGTATGCTATCAGAAGTACAAATATTGTATTCACATACGTGTCCAGCTTAAATACACTTTAGTAAACTAATTGTAAGGCAATAAAGAAATCATTTGGCACAGCCAGCTCTACATGTGGAATAGCCTAGGGAGTTGCTAAACAGTAGAAAAGCAAGGAAAACAATCCATATAGTGACTAAGCTGAAATATGTGAGCCGCTGACCGACTAGTTTGCATAATTCTGTTTTTGAGAAAAACCACATTGAAATACAACGTGTACTACAAAAATAATTTTACGCGCGTTTTAACTGCTTCAGTAAACAGTGAAACAAGGCTCAAATCGAGATAACTAGGTGAACAACGGATTCACCTATTAATGGTAAGTAAGAATATCTGTTTTGTTTTAGTGTCATGAAGCAAACGTGAGTTATGAGCATTTGTTTATGTTGCAGTAAAATATTACATAAACATCACCATTTCTAAGTTTAAACAGCCTCTTTGCTTAAATGCATGGGTGTATGTAGGGCAAAAAACTGTACCTTGCTGAATACCCCCAATTCATTGTGAGTACAATGAGCCAGGTCCCATCTCCATAGCTTGTTTCCGTCGTGAGTTATGATCGATTAAATGAGCGCCTGTAATTTTTTTTGCCATATAGTCACTGTACAAATCGATTGTTTTACACTTCCTGCTGTCTATAGCTATAACTCCACAACTATTCACAAGATAAGGCTGAAACTTTGACAACCAATTGGTTTTTCCCTCTGGACAACAAAGAAGTTGTAAAAAGAAGTTTGATAAAAAAATGCCAACTAGTAGGGTCTTCGCTCAGAGGGTCACATATACTGGTGAATAATCTAGACCGATCTTCAAAAAAACATTAGATGTGTTAGAGGCTATTGTTGGCATTACATTGCACCACTTTTATAAATAGCACATCTAGGGTGGATGGCTACACTCATAATATACCTGCAGGTTTGTGGGTAGGGCTCATCCTGATTCCTTCTAGCCAATCAGATCCAAGTCTGCTACACAGTTCACTAATGACAACATCACAGTCACCTAGTAGCTCCACATCAAATGTCATGTGCTTCAGTGGCTCACGATTGATCAGCACTTGAGGAATACTTTCATCCAAAATGCCTACACATAAAAAAGACTAAATACTTATTACTAGCTTAAGATCTTCAATTGGTAAAATTTAGTTTTCAAAATACTTGTTGAAATTACATGAAACAATTGTTGTCAGCCCATATAATACAATAGTCATCATTTCAATATTTTTAATCATAGAGCATGATAATTGGGCTTGTAAAGTGTAATAAAATTATGACTACAAGTAGACCATAAGAATAAATTTCTTGCAAATGCAGTGTGGAACTAGAATACCAAAACAAATTTCCTCACATACCATTGAAAACTAGATCAAAGAAGCAACTAAGATCCAAGGACAATACTTGTGTGCTTGACAGTTTACAATCATGCAGCCAAGTACTGCTTTATGCTAAGTACAGTGTTTGAAATTATGAATATAGCGGACACATAGTGTCATTGTTCAAATACAATTCCCATGTGTTGTTTCAGCACTAAAAGTAAGAAAACACCACTGCATCTGGAAATAATACCCTATGTTAGATGTAACTCTTGAAAATTTTTCAGAAAACTTCAAAGTCAGAGTTGAGATTTAGCAGAATAGGATACTGACAGATAGGATACTGATATTATAGTGTGCTCCACTTACTGGGGACTAGAGCAACAGGTCTCACTTTCAATGATGACCCTATCACCAGCAACAAGTCAGCCTAACCAATCAAATGTACACACTAAACAATAAGATCTGTATAGCACTTCAGTATATTTGTACGGTGTGTATGAGAGTGCATGGATACATCAATAGCCGGAATCAGAAACGGAAATGGCTACGCACCTTAGTAACTTATTGTACCACTTACAACAAAGGACAGCTCTACTGGATAACCTGGACAGTATATAATAATTGTAGCCAAGACGCATGAGCCAACCATACATATTAGTTAAATTATTTACAGGTGGAAAAGCTGTAAGTCCATGACCCACACACATGTCTGACATAGTTATGAAAACAAAGTACACTAGTATATTTAAAATTATAAATTTAAAAATAAAGTAGGAATCCAAGCGATAAAAAGTAGTGAAACAAGAGAAGAACGATGGTAGCTGTTACGGCATAGCTCGGTGGGAAATTCCTACTTTGGCATTGAACACAAAATAATTGCTATACCATGCCAAAGTAGGGATTTCCCACCGAGCTATGCTGTAACAGCTACCATTGTTCTTCTCTTGTTTCACTACTTTTTATCGCTTGGATTCCTACTTTATTTTCAAAATTTATAATTTTTAATATACTAGTTTGTTTAGTTTTTTTTGTTAAGGCATACAGCTAGCTATAAGCATGTGAC
Organism: Dysidea avara; assembly: GCF_963678975.1. Classification (NCBI taxonomy): domain Eukaryota; kingdom Metazoa; phylum Porifera; class Demospongiae; order Dictyoceratida; family Dysideidae; genus Dysidea; species Dysidea avara. Next base: position 13,911,353 of record NC_089285.1, read on the forward strand.
TGTTCTATTAGGGTGACTGCTGTATTAGAGTATCTCGAGGCAGTCTGCAAGATGTGCGCTTGCCCCAAAAGGGGTGTGGTTTCGATCGATTATAGAGTATGTCCAGTCAGCCTTCCAAATTGAAGGTGTGTGGTCACTGAAATATAACTAGTGCAAAAAGAGGTGTGTCATCATGGTTTCAATCGATAGATCGATAATGCGTACAATGAAGAATGGGCATGATCTTGTGACCTATCGTGAAGCTATCTAGCTAGTACCAGTACCTCCGTACAGTACCCTCCGTCATAGATTATATCAGTAAGGAATATAATCTATCCCTCTGTACAGTAGCGTAGTCTATGCGCCTTAAATAATCTTGTGGCGTCTATTATGCTGCTTAAAGAAAGTGTTGATACGGAAAATTTACGCCTTGATATGGTTTCATTGGATGAAGAAGAAGACAAGCAGCCTGACTGAAGATAAAAGAAAAGACAAGGCGCAGAGGGCACACACTCGTCGGAACCCCAAAAGGCACATCCCACTGGTGAGTTTGTTATTGTTGCATAAAATGGTCACCATGCACTGCTGCGTTTGGCCTCTAGGCTTGCGACTGTGATCAGGCAGTCAGGCAGTCAGTCTAAAATTCAAAGTTTTGGCGATTTTTAAAATTCTGTATCCGGCCACCTGTAAGAGTTTTGTTGTATTTAATGCTGTTTTATGTATTATATGCTATTCCGTAAAGGTGATTTTCGTCTCGTAAGATATCTCTAGGATGATTTTTAAAGGCGCGATTTTGGGCGCCGCGTGAAAATTTCACATGGATTCCTACTTATATATAATTAGCCAAAACATTTTACCATGTGTAATTGTAGTCATATTATTCCACTAGTATGTAATACACCCTAATAGTACAAGTACACCAAATAATTTGGAATTTTCAACTAGAGTAGGGAGACCATAGCACATTGATAAAAGATATTGAAACAAGCTGGAGTAGTGCAAGACATTAAATCACGGTAAAACAATAAGAAGTGTTATATCACTACTGTGCTCAAGATACCATAATGGAAATGCACAGTAGGGATATAACACTTCTTATTGTTTCACTGTGATTTAGTATCGTGCACTATTCCAGTTTGTTTCAGTACTTTTTATTGATGTGCTATGGTCCCTACTCTAGTTGAAAATTCCAAATTTTTTGATGTATTGTTTGTTAACTTTCTTTATTATAAATAATTATTATGACTGGTGAACCCACGCATACCGCATCTGAAATGACGCCGTGCACCCCAACTATATTAATTATTTTCTGAAAAGTGAAGTATCCATTACGCTTCGTTGTCAGCTATGCTCAACCCGTTACATAGCAGTACGAATCAAGAACTGTTCGAAAAACACCTCTGCTATCCATGCATATACCGAAAGAAGCCACACGCCCCAGTTATATCAATTATCGTCTGAAAAGTGAAGTATCCATTACACTCGTTGTCAGCTATGTTCAACCCATTACACAGCATTACGAATCAAGAACTGTTCGAAAAGCACCTCTGCTATCAAAATAACCACTATGAAAAATACGGACGATTTCTGTTACGAAGGGAAGCCATCACGTGCTACTGCAAAATCGACACTTTTCGCTGTCAGCAAAGATCAGTCAGTCAGTTACTTACTTACTCAGTCAGTAGAAAATTCTGTTAAACAATTGTTTTTCAAAATTCCGTAGCAACTTATTGAAAGCATTTCGAGTCGATCTGAAAGCTTGTTTGGGCTTAGTTTTACCTAACCAATACTGCCTCATCGTCGTCTGGGAAAATTGATGCTGGTTTTTGGGTGATGTTATTTCGTGGGCCACATCTACTCCTTTGTGGTCCCTACTATACAGTACTGTTGTACTATATGATAGCAGTTTACAAAAAGTGAATTTTCAGTAAAGACAAAACATGGATGGTCATCAATGCAACATTGACACAAACTAGGAATGAAACCAACATTAAATCATAGGAACATGGGTTCTATAAATTAACGAACAAATTTTCGAACATACATAGTTTTCTGTATAACCAGGTGAATAAAAAGGGCTACTAGCTGTTGTACAATTTACATGTAGAAATTTGCTGCTTTCAAAATCTATAAATGTCCATTTTAAGCTAAAATGATGGGCTGTTGTAGGTAAGCTGGTTAACATATTGAATACATTATAGTAATTAAGCTTCAACAAACGAATAATGAGAATATTCGTGTCAGCCTAAATGTAAACCCACTTTTGTTTCTGATCCTGGTAAGCATTATTTAATCTATGGTGTGTGCGTGTGCGTGTGCGTGTGTGTGTGTGTGTGTGTGTGTGTGTGTGTGTGTGTGTGTGTGTGTGTGTGTGTGTGTGTGTGTGCGCGCGCAGTACTGATAATTTGTCTTGCTCCAGGGTATGATGAAACACATCAGGGAGGCCTTCACCAAAGAATACAATGTCTGGCTTCATAACAGTCAATACTTCTTGCCCATCATCATCATCATCATCATCTTCATTGTTAGATTGTGGTGGTACTTGTTCTGCTGTACACTTTGGACACTGTGGAACCACCTAAAGTACAAAACATCATTTAAACATCTGCTATATAGATATGTTTCAAAAGGCAGTGTGTGTGTGTGTGTGTGTGTGTGTGTGTGTGTGTGTGTGTGTGTGTGTGTGTGTGTGTGTGTGTGTGTGTGTGTGTGTGTGTGTGTGTGTGTGTGTGTGTGTGTGTGTGTGTCATTGGAGCATATCAGCACAATTATGTTGTGGACAAGGATCAACCTGATTAAAGATGTCCTCCTTGATGTCTTCAGCTGTCACTTGGTACTTACAATTCATACAAGTAGCAGTGGCAAATGAGCCTGTGTGTAAATGTGCATTGCAAATACTTAATGCTGTCAAAGTGCTATAATATACAATACCGTGGGACAAAACAAGGTTTTGAGTGTAGGGGAGGCAATTGATATGTTTACTTACAGTGTACAGCACACAGCATCTAGGGGGGTCTTGGGGGCATCCCCCCCCCATCCAAGGAATTTTTTGTACTCTCAGATTGTTTCTGGTACATTCTCAGGTACCCGAGAATGACCAGAAACAATCTCAGGTTATTACTGTTCCTTCTCAGGTACAGTTCTGAGCTACTGTACCCGCCAAAATATCCACATGATGCATGTCATTTGATATTAGAGTTTACTTTTTGCTTAACATTTAAGGGGTACTTCAAGGGATGGTGAGCACCCCCCTCCCCTCCCCCAATGAAGCCCTGAGAAACATGTTTAAATGAACTTAAAGTGGTCCCTTCATTATCCAGCCAATGATAATCTGATATCCAAAATGTGAAAATGATTGTTCTATTAGAGGATTTTGTCTAAGTGTATGTTCTATTAGAGTATTTAACTGAGCTCTGTATATAAATGTACATTTGGGCTTCATTTATCTTAACTTTTCTCTTATCTGAACACACCTAGGGCCAAGTGAGTTCAGATAATGGAGGGAGCATAGTATATCCACTGGCTTTTAAATAGCCTGAATCCACCAATCCAATAATGACATGCTAAAATATAGCTTTCTTAATAATTCATTCCAGTCATTGCTGCAACACTAATTCATCCTATTGTGCCAAATAGCAAAAGGCCAGGTGAGTTCCAACAATTTATCAAGTATGTATTGTTACAGTGGATAAAATTTCTATGTGCTATGGCATTCCTACTGAGCAAACACATCTGTCTCTCTACATTGCCAATTTAGAAACTACAGGCAAACACACATTCCACAAATGGGATCAAGAGTTCAACTTGACAAAGGTAAACGCAAAATAGGTACACCCTTCAATCAAAATTCATTATTTCTATCTCCACAAGAGTCAGTAACATGTGGCTGTGCCCATCAATGTTCAAGCAATATACCACTTTGGCAAACAGAAGCTAAACTAGAGGACATGGCAAACTGACAGTGAAATAACATAATCAACACACAGTAGAATACTGATATAGCAACACACACCACTTTCAGTCTCCAAACTTTTCCTTCCACACTACTTACCATGACACTGTATCACCCGGGTGATGCCAGCAGCCTGTTCCAAGGTGTCAATATTCTGAGTGAAGTTACGTAGCAGTTTATCCCTCTTTTCCAGTTCTGAGATGAAGTAGTGGCTTGGCGATGGTTGAAACTGTCCAGGGTATATCTCCTATTCAACAAGCCCAAAGACAACACTAGTAACCACTAACAACATTACAGTAATGACATTACTTCTACAGTGAAACCACAGCTCCTCTGTGATTGCAGTACCAATAACATTTTTACTATATACTTTAGCCTACTCCACATTCACCTTGGCAAAGCTGAAGAAAGGCTTGGGGTTGTCTTTGAAGTAGTAAATGTCAAACATGGACTGAGGGTCAGGGAGGTCAGGATATTCTACGGCCAGCTGAGCGTAGACACCATTAGCTGAACGAAAATCCGGTATACCACATGAGACAGAGATCTGCAAAGAAAATGTAAGAGCCAGCACACATGAAAAAGCGTAGAGCATGTTCTATTAAACTATCTATAGGTCCAACACAGCTTAAACTTCACAGGATAAATACTATCACAAGATTTTGTAAAATAATATTCCAGTGCAAGAAAAGAGTGGAAATTTCTATCAAGTTAAACACTTACTCCAGCTCCAGTGAGTACAATGATCTTGCTGGAACTCTTTAACAGAGACACTACATCATCCAAAGTGTTCACATGACTCAGCTTGTTCCTTGGGTCTGGCTCTGCCATACAACGCAGCACTATACTCCACAGAGTGACCTCATCAAGATCAGGTGGCTACATGGATGACCATTATAATCACTGACAATGTTATCACATAAGCACATGCACATATGCACGCATACGCCACATACACACACCACACACACACACACACACACACACACACACACACACACATACACACACACACGCATGTACAAACACATGGGTAATAGTTCACCAACATCAGTACAATTGTCACACGTATTTAGCCTTATTGCATTGAAAATATTTATCACATTTTGTAATAATTATAGCACTTATCAGTATCTATTCTGGGCCTCAAATTTGATGCAGTTTATGCATACTGCAGTATCACTAACCATGTCAATTAGTTAAGGAAATTGAAACACAACTACACAGTTTGGAAAGTCTGTAATGTCAATATGAGTGCTTGTTTGAATTACTTTACAAACAAAGCCTTTTTGTTAAATGCAATATTGCAATAATCACATTAAAAGCTCATGCAATAATTGCATGTGATAAATTAAATATCGCCCAACCGCAATAAGCCTAAAACAAAGCTTTTGGCTACTACCAGCACAGTCACGACCCAGTAAACCAACACTAGGACACCATGCTGTGAGTCAGCATAAGCAAATCCAGTATGGATAACCAAAATCCCACATGGACCTCTACCCACTATGCGAGACATGCATAGCTGGCATTAGCATCAGTTAATACCAGGCATCTATTGAGGCTACAGCTGGGTGGCCTGCTTCCCTAGTTGACGCCAGGTCACCAATTAACAGCTGGGTAGACTGAAGAGTAAAGTTTCTTACTTAAGGAAACAACAACAGCAACTGGGCATAACCATGTATCAAATCTGGAACCTTTCTAACCTTTTGGCATGGTGCTGACACACAAATACATGCATTCCCTCTCTCTCTCTCTCTCTCACACACACACACACACACACACACACGCACGCACACACACAACCGATACACACACACACACACAACTGACACACACAACTGACACACACACAACTGACGTACACACACAGAATGTACATACCAAAGTAGCCCCAGGCAACAATACAGTTTCTAGTAGGCGTCTCGGATCAACTCCAGCCCTAAACTGTCTCATCACCCAACCAGCCACTCCACCACTGACACTCATCGGTCGAGCTAATGTGTAACACAGTTAATCAGCTATTATGATCTGATCTGCAAATCCCAACATAATAGCAGAGCAAGTCTAAATTTTACAAAACAGTGCATACGCTCTGCTTCAAGGTCAAACTCTGATAATGATTTCTGTGTTTTGTGTGGATGATGTTATATATAAACAATGTGTACATTTCCTTAAACATTTGTTGTTTACATCTGTGACTGGCTCACCAAATGGTGGATACAACGGCACTTCAACCTCACTTTTTCTTCATAACAGCTTAGTAGCATTAATTAGGCATAATCAAGCCCATAAATGTCTTCAGAGCGACCCCAAACCCTTCCAACAAGTTTCTACGACTAGCTGAATTTTATGTTAACTGACTATCTGCCAGAATTATGCCTCTAGCCAAGCACAACTCAACTATGGATAAGGCTACAATTTAGTTTCTTCAATGTTCTACATTGCTTCGGCCCAAGACATGTCTTTTCGCAAACTGCTGCAGCTATAATACACACACCATGGGTGTACCTTTTGTCTTCCTTTGTGTCTCATTTCTTTCCCCACTATTGTGTAGGTGCTGGCAGTAACTCGTGGTATGGCTCCAGGTGTTATATTTTCAATTGTGTGACTGACTTGATTGATTGCAGAGGTGCTTCTCATACTGTTCTTTGTTTGTAACAATGTATAACGGGTGGAACATAGAAGCGGAATGACAACTTTATGTTTCAGTTATCAATAACTGGGGCACATGTTCAGTTGCACGATTAATGTGTCTGGCACCATTCTTTTGGTAATGAACTATGTTACTGCAAAATAAAGTAAACAAACAAGTGTAAGGAAAAATTATACCTTTGAGTAAGAGTAAGAATCACAGTTAATAGAGTGAAACAAAGTACACTTGCAACTACGTGTGCAATGTGTAGCCATACAACTATCCATCTCAACTTGACAGGACATGCCAAAGTCATTGCTTTATACAGTTATACGTACAATGTTAGCTAACACAAAATTCAAAAATTTGCTTGTGAATTGTGCAAACAACCAACTTGAAAACCTCCGTATACTAGTTGACAATTAATTACTATTTCTATAATATTGACAGGCTGAAGTAGGAATTAACCCTTAAACTCACAAAGAACTTTTGGGGAATGTGTGTTTACACAATATGGGCACGCATGGCGATGTTAGGTGGGGTAACTTAATTCCTATGGCCTAAAAACAACACATCATTCAAAAGTCTGTTCATTGGACTACTTGGAGAAGGTTAAATGAACACACTGTAACTACAGTGGCTTACTTGTTATGAAGTGATGAACGACAGCGAGTTACGCCTTTGTATTTGAACTTTTTGCCGCGTCTTTAATTTTGATTGTGGGTTGACTCACGTGAGTCATATATAGCCTGAGAAAATTTTATGGCGAAATGAACGGAACTTATTGCAAGCAGCCACCATCGAATTATGGATTATTCTATAAAGGTATGTAAAGGTTTGCATGTTTCCTTGCCAAAAAGTTATATACAACTAGTTTGGCCTCATTGTTTAGCGGTAAGGAAAATCCCTTGTTATCATTTTGCATCACCAGTAGAATGACGTAAATTGAGTAGACATAAGATGGATGCTTTGAAAGTTACAGTGCTTTGTGCAAGGCATGTGTATTTGGGCCAGTTTTCTGACCTATGCGGGTTTAAGTATAACTGCAGGTGTAGAAGACCTCCCTTGTTTTATTGCTTTTTGCATCTGTGATCCCTACTTAAACGTAAAATGTTTATTTTTTCCTTACACTTGTAAGGCCAGGCAAACATGATTAATTGTTTCTCATCTCCACCTGTATTCCTTTTTACCCCCTCCGCCTCTAATTTCAATATTGCTGTTATCAATCCCGTGAACACTTATTTTGATGCTAAGAAGGCTGGCTATCATTTTGCAGCATAGCAAATGTCACCTACGCTTCAGAAATGGTGGTAAAACGTTAGTACTAGTTCTTAAAAGGCTTTAGCTAGTAACAGACAGCCTGATTTAGAGTATTTTCTTTAATAATTAATGAAAAATTACCTCCTGCGCCTGCATGAAATCCAAATTTTTGTGGATGAGAAACAAGTAATCTAACTTGCCTGGCCTAATTATGTGATTGTATCATTTACACTGATGCAGTATAACCAGGCTGCTTTTTCCCTTTGGTATTTGGGTGCCCCACCCAAATACAATGGGGGGAATCGGTTTAGGTACGAGACTAGCAGTGTCTTTATTACTATCCCCCACCTAAAACACGCAGCCTGGTCAACTACACGTGAAAAGTTTTGTGTGCAACTCCCACGTTATAACTTAATCAAATCACGTGACTGAAAAGACAACACCAAAGATTACTCACCTTCGACATCCCCGGACGAATCCGGACTATTGGAAGTGTCTTCTGTATAGTTGGTTACCAGATCATTGGTATCACGTAGAAAATCATTTAGCGACTCGTCCGCTTCATTTTCAGCGTTATCACTACAGTTTGTTACGCTTGCATCTCCTGCCACCTCTTCTGTCGGAGAAGCCGCCATTTTTGTGGTCAAGTTTTCAGCCGACATTCACTGGCTTGCATTATTTTGTACGAGTGTCGTTATCATAATTGTGGGTTAAATTAATTAATGGAATAGACGATATGCACACTCCATTACTCGAACGAAAATTGATCAATTAAGCGTAGACGGCGCAAAACTCGACGGTGACTTAAAAGCGGAAGTCCCATACAAAAGTATGGGAAGCAAATGCGGCTCGAGCAATAACTCACCACTCGAGCTAAGGACAGGCCATCTCGCTTGCCATACACTTCTTTCCGTGCAAAAGAAGTGTATGGCGAGCGAGATGGCCTGTCCTTAGCTCGAGTGGTGAGTTATTGCTCGAGCCGCATTTGCTTCCCATACTTTTGTATGGGACTTCCGCTTTTAAGTCACCGTCGAGTTTTGCGCCGTCTACGCTTAATTGATCAATTTTCGTTCGAGTAATAGAGTGTGCATATCGTCTATTGCAAGAAAGAGGAAGAAATGACAAAATTAATTAGTAATCAAGCTTGTTAGGCGAAGCGGATGGACTAAATGAGCTACTAGGTGAGCTCATTAAAATATTAAGGCTAGCGTGAACATTGACTAACTTTTTGTGTGGCCAAACCGCTTAATCATTCTGATCACTTGCGACAGCGTTTTTTTTGTACGTTATGAGTCACAGCTTGAGTGTCAGAGTGCATACGGCAGTGCATGTGGTCTATTAAATAAAAATTTGATAACACGGCTGACTGTTGCGGTGTCCGGTCTGTAAGAGGGTGTTACTGCATTATGATCTGTATACCGCCGGTGGTCAAAGGTGAAAGTAGGGAACAGGACTGTTGCTATCTTCCTGCACTTTGCGAGACAACAGTAATAAATACCAGGCGCTGCCATACAACTATAGCAGAAATTTGCGTAAAAAATTCTTGTAAGGTAAGTGCACCTAACTCCGGACAGTTTTTGCTTTCGGTGCTCTATCTCCGCCATGCAAGCGAATTTCTCAATCCTTAAAATATGGTGATAAAGCCTATCCTATGGTGCATCAGTCCTGCAAGTTTCATCAAAATATCTCCATCCGTCGAGGAGCTGCACTCCAATATTCAACTATGTGTAAATTTCGCGCATGCTCCTAACTCCGGACACTTTTTATCACGCCTGATACAGCACTTCAGAAGTTAATTTCGAATTTTAAACACCGCCACGTTAAACGTACATCTATTTCCCACCTCATACTCGATTTTGAGAGTCATAGTACCTTTCGTTGCCGAGTTATGAGTATTTCAAATCTAGGTGTATTTACGCAAATATTTATGTAGCTCCAATGAAACTGGCTCTTACAAAATCGTCCATAGTAAGTGTTTGGCTGATTGTTTGCAAACGAAACTTGGTACAGTGGTAGGTCATATTTGTCCCTCTGCACTGTATGAAAATCAGCCAGATAGCTCTTTGAGTTTGGGAATAAACAGCGATTATCGAAGAATTTTTGATAATTTTGCCACACACGGCAATAAATAATTACCTCGTTTGGAAAATCTAGCAGGCCTTTTAAGCTGATTTTAGGATTACAGCATCATTGTATATGAAGCATTAATCACCTAAAATTTCAAGTAAATGCTGTAGATAGTTTTGGAGATATGACGCCAAACATTGGAAGTGTCTGGAGTTAGGAACTGTCCGGAATTAGGCGCACTTACCTTACTATAACTATGTAGAAACTGTGACAAATTATATTCTTACATGCAGTACGCCAGTAGCTAGTAATCGTGGCTTTGCTAATCACTAATAAATGGCAAGTGTTTCCTCTACAAGTGTTTGAACAAGTTAAAATTGAAATCAATCTTGACTGCAGCTGCAGACCGGCATGGTCATTGAAATGACACCCACTTGTATCCTGCAACACGGTTTGTAATATTTGTTGTAGCAACTAGTAGTTGAGCTCTAGTTTGTTGAAGCTGATAGTTGAGAGTTTGGTGTCCTATTTCTTATACTGGTATGGGGTCCATCTGTTTAGACATTCAACAGCCGAGCCTATGTTGAATTGTTACCGATGACAGCATTTTGTGAAGTGTGCTATCAAATATTTTGCCCATAGAACTTATTTGTTTCATCCTTCTTTGATAAATCCATATACTTGTACCACTCAACCACCACGATCTCATCTCACCAGTCTACTTGGCACAAACATATCGAATTTGTTTGAACATAATCAAGACATCAATATTGAAATGGACACGGCCCAAAGATTATACTTGTACCACTCAACCACCACGATCTCATCTCACCAGTCTACTTGGCACAAACATATCGAATTTGTTTGAACATAATCAAGACATCAATATTGAAATGGACACGCCCCAAAAATACGTTAAATGGTATAAAATTACAGTGATTTTTGTGTACTTTTGAAACGCCCTCGACATTATACGGAGTGGTACCCACAAAATACAGTCAACTAATTACTCACGTACCTCTAAGGAACACTCCACCTTATTTTCATGGCCATAGCTGTAGTGGATACTCAGGCCTTTTCACAGTTTCTGCCGCCTGTCTATCATTTTTCCCAATGCACAATGTGTTGTGGGATTCACCCATTACCAAGACTAAGGGAATTCACCCCAAACTAATTAAACGTATGATCTAGTATATTGTGTATGTGAATGATTCTTGGGAGGTTCGAGGGAAGTCATTGCCCTATAGTGTGGGCTCTTTTTGTTTAAAAGACGGAAGTTACGGAGACCAACTTTGAGAATTGTGACTTAGTTTATAATGGTTTTGTTCTTGAGCCCATAGACCTATATAAACAGACACTGTGTTTCTAGGCTTTGGTTTAGTGGGTTTATCATGGGTTTCTGAGGCTACCTTGTCAGCTGCAATGCGGAATTCTGTCAAATATGGCAATATTTTCATCCCACCAACCAACTTTTTAGGATGACTTAATTATATATAGTAACTTAATAGATTGTTATACAGTATGTAGCCGCAAAGTGTCCAACTATAAGGAAGAACAGTATTGCTGACTGAATTAACTGAAAAGCTTCATTAGGTCATTGCTAGAGTTTGTAGTTGGGTTTTAATCATAGCAAGTGTACTGGTATATGTAAGTAAGACTCATAGGATCATTAGCTGATCTTCATTTCACCATATAAATTTTCTTTATAAATACAGTCTTCATGATACTGTGTAGCATAGCATTATTTTGATTGTAAAAATTTTATCAACTTAATAGCATGTTTGTGGTTTAGTGCACAACACAGTAAACAAACTATCATATTACAATTACTAAAATCACTGATTCACCACACTTTTCCCTGGGGTATTCCCACTTATGTAGTGGCCACATCTTCAATAAATTAACTTGCAAGAAGTCTCACTATAGTAATTTATACACTTTTATTTGGGCTGGTACTTTGTGAATTCTTTAGTGTGTACACTACACATGGTATATATTGCACATGTGCCACACTAGTGCATGCCACAAACTGTTGTGGTAAAACAATTATGTTAGAGGTAAGTGTTACTGAGTAGTGCAGAACATCACAGATTACTAACTTTTGCATTGCATGGTCATCAAGGTGTGTGTATATATTATATATATATGTATAGGATATGTTGAGTACTAGCCATGTTAATGTGACACACCCTAGGAAAAGTACTTTCCTAACTTGGGTATTGGTCTGGGGGAAGTACATTATAATAATTTTGATTACGTGATACTTTTTTTTATCTAACCAATATCTTACCCTTTAATTGTTGATGACATAATCACTAAATTGTTGATGCTGCAATATAACCAACATGTATATAAGTCGGGATATAAGTTTCAGTTTCATTCTGAAATTTGTATACAAAGCAGCTGACAACATGTGTACTTTTACAACTCTGTTGGCTCTAGTGCTACTGGCCTCAACAGTAGCAGGTCAGTTTATATATAGCAAAAATGTTTAAGGATTTAAGTTGTATATATATATGTGTGTGTATTGTTATCACTTGTCTTAACATGTAAAAAGAAGTAGCCACTTTCAGCTATGTTCTTGCATGGAACAGAGCTGCAATTCACTTTTGCTTTGAATTTTATGAAACAAGTATTCTTTTTTTAGTCAGCAAAAGATGGAACCCTTTAAGTCTTGTGAATATTTATATGAATTTCATTGGAGCTTTAAGTACTTCATATAGTGCTGAAAGTTCAGTGTTATGTACTAAAGTGTAGCTGGTTTATGTATGCATGGTCTCTATATTAATTGAATTTTGCTGTTAAGTTCTATCTCATTGTATTGTTAGGTAATGTACACCTGGAAGTGAGGAATAGTCGCACCGGACGATGTACTACGGATACAAATACTCATTACCCATTTGTTCGCGTTGAAAAAGAACACAGACGTAAGTGTGACATCACCACCAGCCAAACAACGGACAGTAAAACTGGGCTTTTGTGTACGGATTTTGTGGTTAAAAATCTAAAACATAGATGTGTGATTTATTGCTTCATTGGATCATCACAAACATCAATTACAATCCATGAATCCAGTAGGTGCATAATATATTCGCTATAGTATAATTTCCTGTGTTATTTTATTCATAGCAGTTACTGATATTATTTCAGATGCCCACAATGTCACTGTACCGAGTGGCATGCCAGTCACTTTTAATTGTACAGTAAAGAGCAGTGACTACCATCAGTTGCTATGGATGAAGGGCAGTGTATTTGTTAATGCTGATGATAATCATTCTTTGTGGTTTTCACAACGTAATAACCACACAAAGACATATTATATGACAGTTCATTCTGCTGTTGACTCTGCCCCTTATTCGTGTGTGCTGATGTCTACTAGTGGTACAGTTGTAGGCTCTGTGACTCAATATGTGTTTGTTAAAGAAGGTAAGTAAAAAAATACTCATTAACTTGTACATGTATTTATTGTCACATGTTATAATAGCTGATTCGATGGTGTTGAAAGTGCTAGGATACGTCAACCAGTATTTCAGATGGAATGCTAAAGACGCTTAAGACTATTAGTTGCTAATACCATGCACACATGTATATGGTTCTGGTAGGCATAATTACTGTGTGCTATATTTTATACATGCCCATGTTTCATAGTAGGGAAATTAATTTAAATTGTCAGTGTTTCTCATTTTGCATCAATAACAGTTATGCATTACTTGCTATATCATAGTTCTTGTATAAACAATTGTGACTCACACTCTGCAAGAGGCATGGGTATTCCCCTTGGTTTTCCCCATGTGCATGTCTGACCAAATGTGAGTCACCTTTACTAGCTACAACTTTATGTATGACTACAGGTAGGGGTGTCTATGTAAATTTTGAAGTTACACATTTCTTGTGCTTGATATATGCATATTTCCATATGGGGATGCATTCTTAGTCTTGTCGTGGCAATTAACAAGTATGTGTTGTTAAAATGTTTACATAAAACCAAAAACAATATTGCATTCCTGAGTATCACATACTCATGATGTCTACACCTTTGGATCTATTGTGGACTTAAGCCACTTCTGAATGAGTGCTCTGCTGCAGGCAACTTAGTCTGAACAGCATAGGACTTCTCTCATGCATGAAAACTGTTAGATTGTAGCAGTGCAATACTCAAACTTTAATACACACACACAAACAAACCCATCAGTTAGCCATATCATTAAATTTGTTCATAGAGCATCAAATATAGAAGTCAGTGAGCCAGAAGAGTTCAACAACATTACCACCTTGGTCCCAGACATACTTTAAGGTACAATTTAATACCAAGTATTACTCCTGGGACTAAGTTCACTGCTTCCTCAATGCATGCTGCTGTCTAGTTGTCACTGTATAGAAGTATGTAAGGTATAATGTGAAGAGAGTTTATGTGCATACTAATACAGTATATTGTTTGAAGTATTCATATACCTGTATCAGTAATATAAGTGATCCAAATACAAGAATTAAGTGGGGTCCCTAAGACGGACCTTGGGGGACTACTCAATCAGCATTAATACAATTGTACCTGGATGCTGGTATTTATATATACAACATTTTACAAAATATAAAAATAGCTACTATAAACCATCACACTTATAATGACAGTCACTGTGGAATATCTAATGTGCATTCACACACCTGTGGAAATATAGTTGATGAGCTCAATCAATGGTTGAAGGCTCTCTAGAGCATCATTCAATACACTAATAATCATCTCGGCTTCAGAGCTGTCATTGCTACATGCCTGATACCTCCTATAAAATTCAGTCATATAATAACTTATATTTATTTCATACACTTTCCGCTGGAATCTATTGGATGGTACAGGCTTGTTTAAACAAATAGGAATGAAGTGGGTGCTACTATTAAACTGGGCTAGATCAAAACTGTATTGACCATGTCTCATTTGCAACTCTATTTTACTTGCGTGAAAATCACTATCCAGAAAATTGGAAATGTCGACCAAAACAAAACCCTCATTTTCAATACACTCGGCAATGTGTTCTTGTATCCATGTTTGATGATTTCCTATATCCACCTCATAGAAGTCGCTTGTAGCATTGATACCACGGTGACGCAACAGGTTTGTGAATGGTAGTAGGACATGTCTAAAGGACTGCTCTCCAGTAAGTGAGTACAGCAACAGAACTAGAAAATTTAATATAATTATTATGGCATACTCAATAATATGACTATGCACAACATTATCATTGGCTTACATATCTTTATTTTATAGTTATTTGTTTATAATATGCCTCACAGTAAATCACGAAATTACAAATTCAAGAGCTGACTGTTTCATTAAGGTGTATTAGTGACTGATATATTAGAGTATATGATACTGTGTCATCTCTGATTTTATTTTTGCAGAATGGCGGAGTAAATGTAATTACATAATCTTTGGTACAAAGAAATATGTTATTTTCCTCCGTTGGGTGTAAACAATATACAATTTACTTGTTAACTTTACCTGTTGTACTGGCATAATGTTTGATTCATTTGTTAGGTTGACTCTACTGATACACTGATAAGACATTTTGTAATATAGTTGTGAGTCACTTTGACAAAAGACAAAAGGTTATACCACCTGTACATGTGCGGCAATATATATGTTTGATCCCTAAGTTAGCCCCAAGGTACAACACAACCCAAGTAGTAAACAATAACCTTTTGGAGCAATGTGTTCCTGAAGGTGCTCGTCCATTTCTACCATATAGCAATAAAAGGCTTCAATCTTGGTAGGATCATTTAAAATGGCATCAATAACATCAAGGTAGCATTGTCTTGGATCTTCTTCTAGTGCAAATTGATTTAGCTGATCGGTGTTTAGCAGTCCTTTGTTACGAAATCCTTCTGCCATGGCTAACTTATCCTTCTCAGCCAACAACTTAGCAATTTTGTGTTTGCTTTTCTGCAGCCATTGGTTTACTGTGTTAAACAAATAGACCATAATATTAATGGATATTGAAATGAATCATGATCAATAAAGTGGACAATTTTAATACAAATATTATGCAGTTTCTCATTAGCTAGTTGATTGATGTCATGTTCTTGATATATACCAAGCCTGCTATATTGCATATATTGTGTTACCTAGTTACATAATGTTTGGTTGCAAGGGAAAAATCAAAGTCACAATTAACTATGCACCATTATTACACTCATACATTAATGAATAAAATTCGACTTCTAGGATTACTGCAAGAGATCGAAATACTCTAATAGAACAGTCTGGGAAATTTTTCAAAAGTATGATGGATTATTTTTTGAGCACTGCTCAAGAACATAATTCCCAACTTGATGAGCATAATGGCCTCATGTCTACGTTAGAATACAGGATGATGCAACTTCTCACAGGTCCTAGTAGGATAGCACCAAATAAAAACTACACACTTGAGCATTGGCTCATTGATAGTGAGTGCACTGATTTAATTTATTTCAAGTATATTTATGTGTTGTACGTGCCTGAATTGTCTATACTAAATGTATGGGATATATTAAAGCCTCACAACTCATCTTGCCCATATCAAAAGTATTCAAAATGCTTTTTTGATCAACAGTTCCAGCGTTTAAAGTACTACTGAATGTTTGAGCAGCTGGCTCATGTAACAAGAGTTATTAACAAGAAATGAGGGCTCAGGTGAACATGAACAGACTGTACAGCACAGGCAAAAAATGTGGATGCAAGTCATATAACTGTTCTGTTACAATTAAAGTGAAGCATCGCAGCTTTATCTTTTATCAGTGATGGATCTAGGGAGGGAGGTGGGCTATAACAAAATCCATGCAAGATTGAGGTTAGGCTTGAGCCAGAAAATAGCCTGTTATGCTTCAGTAGTCAAAATCCAGCCCATTATGCTCAAAACTATGATTTTTTAAGAGTTGGCTGTTTTTATTAGGTATAACCTTTCCTGACTGCTGTATTAGAGTATATCGATCTTTCGATCTTATTTCTGTGAAGTGTAAATAATCAGCCAAGAAACAATAAAATAACAACATTTATGAAATGCAGTAATAGTAATAATGTGTATTGCGTTCATGCTTTGCTGCATTTTTGGTGCACACATTGAGTATTTCAATTTAAAATCTTGAAAATCATCCTATTATGTTGGCATAATGCTTGATGCTTTGCTAGCCTATTATGCTTGAAATATTACCGGCATAACTGGCACAAACCTAAATGAGATACTCTAATAGAGCAGTCAGTCAAATACTCTAGTCACTGTATTCAACACTTAATATCCTCATAGTTGGGTATAAAAAATTTCATCCCATGGTATAGTTAGCTGTAGCCTGCTAGTATTTTGGTGAATTAAATGCACGTGGTTCTTTGTGTGTCATTCTCTCTCTGTCTCTCTCTTTGTCTCTGTCTGTCTGTCTCTCTCTGTTTTCTCTCTCTCTCTCTCTCTCCCTCTCTCTGTGTGTCTGTCTGTCTGTCTCTCTTTATATATTATAAGCTCCTAACTGAACTATTCATGACTGTCGCTGATCCCTACAGCTCTTGACACTTAGAAAGACTATTTAGATATTTGTGCATAAGTCCTGAAATATAAAGTACCTTTAGCTTTTCTGTAGGGCCCAGACTCCCTACTCCATATACCTCCTACCCTAGTGCACCCCTCCCTGTCAAACTCTGGATCTGCCCCTGTATATGGCATATCATTCGTAGTACTAAAATTCTAACTCCATGAATTTTGCTCTGAAGTTGATTGCTGCATTGGTTACCTCATTGTTCAGTATGTACACAGTACAGTCTATAAGAGCAACTGTCAATGAGATTTGCATTGAAACTGCATTTATGGCTACCGTTATCATACACTTCGTTTACATGTCTTGGCCTAGATTTTACATGCTAGCCTGTTGATAGATATAATAAACATACTTGGAGAAGACTCATTTAGTGAATGTGTTAACGATGAGCTGATTTTGACTGGATCTAGTGATGTCAATGATGAAGGTGGGCTAGCTGCAAAGATAAATAACAGTCAATGACATGCTATCATGTTTGATAGAAGGGATTACCACAACAGGCTCAGCTTTATACAAAATTTGCATTTTAAAGTATATATTTGCTTCCCTGTGAAACCCTCAAAACAAGACCACATGCAACATGAGAGATCATCAACAATTCTGAAGAATATGATTTAAAATGCAACAGGAATTTTGAAATATTACTAATGTTGAAGAGTTCTGTGTATTTTATTAGTTTAGCAAGCTAATTAACGCATACATGGTGTAGTCAAGACAGCGGAGATTATGAATTTAGGTGGACATGGTTTATAGTACATCAGATCTCAACTTCATATAAGTCCCTGGCTTCTGCATGTATTTTTTCTTGTGATCTATACTATTGAGCAGGGGCAGTCTTTACAACCATATCCAAGATGTAGATACAGTAGTTATTTTGCCATGAGAACCTTTGCCTTACAAGTAATACAAATTTCCTTGGTTAAACGCCAAACCTTCAATAGTAGCCACACTTAAGTGCCACAATCAAATTTGAGAAATTAGGGGTTGACATTTCTTTAAGCATCGAGTGGTGGACGATTTTGAATAGCCACCACATCAACTAAGGTAATAAATGCTGTGGCGTTTAACCAAGTAAATACAGTAATTTGACCAGCTGATCATAACAGATCTTTCCATTCCTTTTCATCTTATAATAACACCTGTAGATTACTTCTTCTACTAGCTACCAAGCTACAGTAGAAGTACATTTTTATTTTTAAGAGGGGTGCTTTTAAGTAAATTACATACATCACATAGAAGACAATGGTATGTATATAAGTCCATGGTGTGTATGTGGTACAAGTCACCAAAAAGCACATGGCCCAAGCAACATCTAACAATAATCTTGCAGCATTAGCCACTATTGAGGTACGAGTCCTCTGAAAGCAACAATCATGCAGTCAATCATTCAAAATGTATAAAACTTTAAAAAAAATAATAAAAAAAAGTGCTGGAATTTTTAACTAGAGTAGGAACCATAGCGCATCGATAAAAAAGTACTGAAACAAGCTGGAGTAGTGCATGATATTATATCACTAAAAGTGTTATATCCCTACTGTGCATTTCCATTATGGTATCTTGAGCACAGTAGAGATATAACACTTCTTATTGTTTTACTGTGATTTAATATCATGCACTACTCCAACTTGTTTCAGTACCTTTTATTGATGTGTTATAGTCCCTACTCTAGTTGAAAATTCCAAATTTTTTTGTGTACTTGTTTGTTAACTTTTTGTAAATAATTATTATGACTGGTGAACCCACGCATACCACATCTGAGATAGCACCACCCGTCCCAGCTATATCAATTATCGTCTGCAGAAAAGTGAAGTATCCATTATGCTTCATTGTCAGCTATGTTCAACCTGTTATGCAGCATTACGAATCAAGAACTGTTCAAAAAGCACCTCTGCAATCAAAGTAGCTCTATGAAAAATATGGATAATTTCCATTATGAAGGGAAGCCATTGTGTGCTACCACCAAATAAACACATTTTCACTGTTAGCAAAGATGAATGGGACACAAAGGAGTACACTGGTAAGTCCACAAAGAATGCATTGTACGTACTGCAGTATGCCAAAAGGCACCTCTCGAGCTGAAGCAATGTCGAACAGCAGGGGCGGATCCAGACTTACGGAAAAGGGGGGGTCAAAAATGAACTGAGGCACTACATTATCTCTGGTTTGATAGGTGAGACCAAAAAAAAAGGTCACAGCCAGCTGAAAATAGCTGCCCACCTCACCAACCACGCATTTATAGCTGATAAAGTACATAAAAATCCTTAAATAGCTCACTACACACTGTTCTAATACTGTGACTGCTTTAATAGAGTGACTGCTCTATTAGAGTATCTCGATCTTGGTATACTGAAAATTTTTGACCCCCCCCTGTACCCACCCCTGTCGAACAGTGAAAAAATCAAGCCCGTAGCCTTAGCCGTTATAGAGTTACGCTTTTCTGAAGGCATCACTCAATCAGTTACTCAGTCAGTTACAGTCAGTCAGTCGCTAGAAAATTCTGTTTAATATGTATATATATTTTTAAATTTCATAGCAACTTATTGAAAGCATTTCAGGTCAATCTGAAGGCTTGTTTGGGCTTAGTTTTACTTAACCAATACTGCTCCATCGTCGTCAGGGAAAAGTAAGGCTGATTTTTAGGTAGTTTTTTACGGGCCACACCCACACCTTTGTGGTCCCTACTATAGAGAACTGTTGTACTGTATGATACTGTATGATATTGTGGAAATTGTTGAAAGCATTTCAGGATGCATTGAAGGCAAATTGGGCTTGATCTCACCAAAATGCCAAGTCAAGTAGGAAGTGATTTTGATTGGTATTTTTGGTAGGAATATGCGAGTATTCTCTATTGGTACTGTATACTGTACAATAGATTCAGTAAAGCAATACAACAACAGTGGTATGCAACATTGTGATTTTAGACACTGGCTACAAGATATTGGTCAACATGGGTACTTACCTATTCATAAGAACAACTTATTTTGTGGGCCAATACATATTCACTTACACACTTCACACTTTTGTGACTTCTAAATAGACAATGTATGGTGGAGTTTTGGTGAGTTATATATCTTAATGTCCGACATTTAAATGAATTATTTTTCGTGGGTCATGAATATACTATATATCATGATATCAATAGCAAGCCAATATAATATATTGTACACCACTGAAACATAATAGACTTCTGCTACAAAACATTACCACCTGTGATTATGGACGATGCTAAAGATGTTTCCATTGTAGTAAAAGTTGTTGCAGACGTCATACTCCTTGGCAACAAATGTGTTCGCTCATCTGTTGAAGTATTAATCAACATCTACCACATTATCACTATATAATACATAATACATGTTCTTGTGCATTAATATTCCTTTATATAGTTAATCAAAATGCAGTACTTCAATCTAAGACCACCTCATCATGGTGGCCACTAGTGCAACAACACTGGTCAAATGATGTATTGCAGTACATTAATTTTACTTATGGTTAAGATATATTTATACAGTTACCTGGACCAGATTCTCGGTTTAACCATGCAAACTACAGAAATGACAGCTCTACTAGTGACTGTTCTATTAGGGTAGTCATATGCTACAAAAACTATATGATGTATTTACCAATGTTGTTTATGGTTATTTACACACAGTTTTGATTTTCAGACTTATGAATCACCCCTGGTCCCAAGGGGTATAGATAACTGAGGATCCACTATATACTCTTTACATTATGATCATTGATATTAAACAGAGCATGGTTATTACAATGATGTTGCTACATACTGGGGTATGGTTTCTGAGGCTTTCTTCTTCTTCTTATCACAAATCCTATTAGCAGCACTGCAAACAGGATTACAGCAGTGACAACTGCACCAAGACTGCTGATCAACATCATTTCTGTGCCTGAGAGTGTGTGAGGTGATCTGGTACCTAGATATTAAAAAGCAATTAACTCATGACAGCGACCATATTATATTGCTTTACAAAATTTAAAATGGAAAAAATATCTAACGTAGCTATTAAACTGCATCAGTACGTATCTATAGGGTCTAGGGTTCACACTTTGAGATGCCTGTACATATATAGAATTCACTTTGATATCTGGAGTCTTTTATGGTTAGCACCTTTAAAAGGTAAACTATTTCAGAGTCAGATACACTGTTAGAATCATGAGTAGAACCTGGACTCCACTTTCAAGTGGTTTCTGCTGCATCATTCTTGCACCTCCTCTTCAGCTGTTTTATACCGTATAGTAAAAAACTTTGGCGGTAAAAAACAATCGCCAAGTTTTATCCACCAATTATTTTTAGCAATCACATCAGCAAATTAGCCATGTTGAAGGATGGGTATCGAAGTATTGTGACAGGTATCATGGACATTTCATTCCCTTTGATTGTCGCGAGGTTCGTTGTATCACAAGAACGTTAAAAATTTTTTTAAAGAGTTCAGGAAAATCCAAACATTGCTCTCAACATTACAATAACCAGCGAATGGTGCTTACACTTGTATGGTATAGCTGCACTCGGGTATAGCTAGTCTACCGCTTGAATGTAACATCGTTACACATAAGTACAAGTGATTAAAAGACTTGCTAAGTAAGGGGTGTGGCAGCTGTTTCCATCATGAGTCCTCATTCTCCAATGTGAGGGATAAAGACTGGTGATCAAAATGACCACCACGCCCATTAATTGGCGAGTTGCTTAATCACTCTTGTAGTGATGATTCAAGCGGTACAGTATGTGGTAGCTAATAAATTTCAGGTGAAGTCCCATTCGCCAAAGTTTTTTTGGTCAATTTTACAATAGTGGGTTTTCGCCAAACTTTTTACTGCCAGAGTTTTTTGCTATACAGTACTCTAGTTTTCACTGTCTACTTAGCAAGTTGTATCTATTATGACTTAGCAAGGTGCTAAGGTTGCATACATGTATAAGATGATAAAATAGAGTGACTTATTTTGAACAGAATTAACTTTTGGATCTAATCAGGTAAAGCAAGTGCTCTTTTTCTATCATGCACTTGTCGCTATAAATTACATGTTTACATTTATGCTTCATTAAGTTCCAGTAAAATATGGAGGCCTTTGTTGCACTGATGCACCTACTCTAACACTGAAAGAAAACCAGAACTAGATTTAGGAAAGCTGTATTATTCTAATTCAGTATAAAATGCTATTGATGTGCTTGCTTTGTTGTCAGTTTATCACCTGAAACTATTCCTACTTATAAACATGAGTTGAATTCTAGATTAGGAGTATAATGTGTAGTAATGGACATGACATATACAGTGGCACAGTATGTGTCATAAACAAAAAATATATATGTATAACTATACCTGAAACATTCAGGAGAATAGATCCAGTTGACATTGCAACTGTGTGCACAATTAAATAGTTATACTTCAAATGGCTAGTGTAATTGCCTGAATCACTGCTAGTGATATCCTTGATTTTAAGTTCATGAACAAGTATAGTATTATCATCCAAACAGTGTATATACTGAGAGAAACGTCCATCCTGAAAGTTGTAATGTCCATTCTGCTGCCATGTTAACTCAATTAAATGACTATGATTACAACTGGCTGTATAGGACCATTGTAGCAGTGCTGTGTTGGATGTTGTCTCTGTGTATGTACCAATCAAATGTGGAACTTTGTATACCTCTATTGGAAAGTAAAATGATGTCAATTAACGCACACACATGTTGTACTTTTACATGAGCATGCACACACATAAACACCCACACACTACACAAATATACACACTGTATAGTTGCATCACATTTGTCGACATCAGATTTAGGAAGACCAATTTAAATTAGCTTTGAGCAAGCCACTGTAGTGAGAATACAAATGAAAATTTCAGCCGAGATGACTTTCATGATTGGAAATTGAGAGACAAAAATTAAGGACCATGTACTGACTCCTTAACAGTTACAATGCAATAAAGTCAATTAGAAATCTTTGCTACAGTATAAGGCCACACACCCATTTTTACCACTGTTTCCTATAAAGCTAGGTACTTAATTGCAAAGCACATTACATACGGAAATACTTAGTGTGACATTAAGCAGCTGCAGATTAATATATGTGCATATGATTGCAGCACCAGAATGTATGATCACAGTTTTGGTTGTGTTCCTGAAAAATGTGATTGTGGGTCAGCTAGCTGAAATTAACATTTTGGATAGCTATATATATTTAAATGAAGAGGCCTAAGGATATACCTTTAAATTTCAAGTAAGTGTTTTAGCAAGTATTTTAAGCACTGCTGTTGTATTTAAAGACTATTTGCAGTCTTTACTAATCACCTGGAGGGCTATCTCATGTTTACTAAAGTGAGTGTAGTGTTTAATTAAAATTATACTGAGAAATTCTTCTGCACAAACTACAACTAGTACTATCTCCCATCTGATAATTATACTTCCCGACCTGTAAACAGCAAGGATAACAATATGGATGCTCTTTCAACTGAATAATGTTTGTGGCAAAACAAATTAGAGTTACAATCACATGAATTCGTAGTAAAGTGTGATCATGTGATCATGTGATCATGTGATCATGGTACAGATATGCTCCACCATTAAAGAATAAGCAGGTATAGAGCTGCATTAGGTAGGTCACTTTTTACAAGAACAACACATTTATAAATTTTATGATGGCCACTATAGACACATGACTTCATTACACAATGACAAGTTTCATTGTAAAGTGTACATAATGCTCTATATATGCATATGAGCTTCAACTGCATATGGAATTGTGTACTAGTCAAAACTACTTACGTACTTAAATGAATTGTTGTGTTCAATCCCAAAGGGTCATGAGCTCCTCTACTTGAGTAGATGGTAAAATAACCTCCGTACTGTACCTTGATTAATTTAAAATTATATACTTCATCACAGTATAGTTTGAAGTGATTACTGGTGTGATGGATGGTAGTATTATACAATCGCTTTGTGTGGTTCACCATCCAAATGTTGTGAATATTAACTCCATTATATTTGAAGTGCATAGTAACATTTTGACCTGCAACGGCATACATGTGCAGTGGTGGCTTCTCAACAAACTGCAATGGAATGGAGTCATCACAAGAACCTAAAAGGTAAAATGTACCATTTCTCATAACACATACTGTTCTTGGCCTAAAAGGAAATTATATCAACTACCCAATCATGCATTCATATTTAACAAACATTTCTAAATTTGCTAATGACATTTCTACAAATACAGTCATGTGTATATTTCTGATAGTCTCTGAACAGTTTTACCACATTTCATCAACATTGTTGCTACAAAGTAATTCCTATTTAACTACAACATACATGTAACACACATAATATAACTACCTTTTAGAATGACATCTAAGGTCTGCATTCCGCATTCATTTTCTGCTTGCACTGAATACGTACCATCGTCATATTGGTGAGAATATTGTGTGATTGTTTCTAATCTAACATAGAAATGAAAAAGATTAGCTGTATTGTAAATCATTTCACCAATTCCAGTGCTGGTAGCTGCATAATATGTGATGAACCACCTTGATGTGATATCAGATTCTTTGAGAGACAGCAGTAAAGGTTTAGTAAGATAGCCATTGGTGTCCACTTTGAAATAAACAATGGCATGACTTCCTTCAGTAACAGTGATGCTTCCAGTGTCAGTATGATTAAGCAAACTTAACACAGGAGCTGAACCTATGGGTAAGAGCGGTTAGTAATAATTACATAAATACATAGATTGTCACTTATACAGGGTCATGTTATACCTTTGATCAAGCTGACATAACCCTTTGATCCCCTGTCACAACCAAGAGATAAAGGAAGTATGTCACATGTGTAGTTTTCTTGCATTGCATTAAAATTGACAGTTAAATCCAGGCCATCTTTAATATACTCTTCTCTAGACTCTGTCTGCCTGTACCATCGCTCACTGTAATAGTCACATCCGTGAACGCAACATTTTAATATCACTGGTAAACTACAAATTGGAACAGATATGGGAAATGGACCATCCTCACAAGTGGTATTCACAGCAATTGACAAAGTCGGATTATCACCAGAGGCTGTACATATAGATAAAACAAAATTGCCACATACACTAACAATTGTAAGGTAATTTACACGCTAAGGGATATAGTAGGGTTTTTATACTTTAGATGACGATTCCCTTATAATTGTTGAGCACCTTTTGTTGTGATGATCCCTGCTTGCTATTTTCTGTAACAACTGCATCAAGGAAGTAGAAATATGAGGCTGTATACATGAAGCCAATGACGTTACCTTGAAACAACATTTTCATGATCTTCACACAGCTGTAGACATGTCTGATGTGATTAAAAACAAACCTGACATGTTTAAGGTATGTCATAAGTTTAGTGTGACATCTGTTAGCTTGATAGTGTAGAAGTTTGTGCTAGTGTTATCTCATCTTAGACTTTTGTGCCCATATAGTTGATTTTGCAAAATTCAGTCTCATACAGAATTTTATTTAGAGGCACTTTTTGTACTGCATGTTTTTCGTTTGTGATGCTGCATAACAGCAGGTTGAACATAGTCAGCTACATAGCTGAAAACGAAGCAGAATGCTCATATTGCTTTTTAGTAATTGATAGTCGGGTGCACATTTAATGCGCCTGGTGCCATTCTTTCCTTTGATACACACCATCATCATTATTAGAGCTTTAACAGTGACCATTGCTGAAGGTTTGATAGCAACTTGTGCTGCAGGGTATGTGATTTATCACAGAAATAGAGGTGTCCCCCACATATTCCAGAATGACACTCCTGCACGGTATAACAGCTTGTTACACCTGTACAGGGGTGTCATTCTTGAACATGCAGGGAAACACCCTTGCTTTAACAGTATATTTGGCCCATGCATTATATATAATATAGCCACAAAATTACATAGTTACCTCGATGAATATCAAAATAACCTTTAAAAATAATTTGCACACATGTTCTAATTGTAAAATAATATTTAAAGTTTTCCCTTACACTTGTACAGCTGCATGATATCATGTAACTATGATAAAAAATAACCCTAAGGTGCACAGTGGGTAACCACCAAGCCACATGAATGTTGACACTTAAACAAACAATGATAGTAATTTTACTGGAGTTTGTACAGACAAACCAGTTAGGACCTAACAAGAACAAAAGAAACCTCACTAGTACATATTTGGTCTTGATGGCTTTTTCCAAGAAATTGGAAGGGACTTTGTTAATAGGTTACTAAAAATAACCATGGACTAAAGTTGTTTAACTAGCAGCCAAAACAAACAATACAATTGTACATTTTGTATGTTTAGAAGGCAAAATTTCCTGACAATAGACATAAGAAGCAAATAAACTAGCTAAAGGATCATTCAGAAAGACTCTCACTAACTTTTCTATAAATGGCTATCAGAAATTTTATAGCATGGCTATATACAAGGTTTTAACAATAAAAGTGGAAGTATAGTTTCACTATATCATACTTCATCACTATGGTAATAAGGTATAAACAGACAAGTGACATGCATGATACCACCTATAATTATACATAGGTATAGTGGATAGATTTTTGTGAAAATGTGTAAAAAGTAATTTGTGCATTTCTATGTTGAAATTCCAGAGACAAGACATTTGCTGCCACTAAAACTTGTCACAATAAAAAAATGACACACATAATGGATAGCCTCTGAAATTTTGCTGCCGCGCAGTATATAACAATGAAATGAGCAAAAATGTGATCACTCAATGGCATATTCTGGTATAGCACTAAATAAATGATACTTCTAGATCTATACAGCTAGATTAACTAACTTTTTTCATGTCAGACCAATCAAGGTAAATAATCACAAGTATACAAAAGGTCATCATTTGTGTCAATTAAATCAATATATAACTATATACTAAATTAACAACAGCAAAGATAAGTAAACATTTAACCCAGTAAGTGTGGTATTGGCATGAGAACTATAGTTCTATCATTAATGTCAACACCTGCACTCCTCTTAACAGCGTACGATCCCCTGAGACCTAGATATAGCTATAGGACCACAGCAAATTCCAGTCTAGCTCAAATCCACCCTAGTTTTACACACACATATATAGAGCTTATTGGGTAGAGTATACAAAAGAGCAATGCACAAAAACTATATAGTTGCACATATGCCAGTCTGTAAATGCTATAACCAAGAGTTATTAACTCTATAGCTATAACCCATTTGAGATTAAGGTGAAACCAATTTACACAAGAGTCAAAAACTCTTGAAACTAAGACTATGTACAGATTACAGAAAACATCTCAGTGGTGACTTGATTCTTTAGCAGCTTGCAGTCTACATAGGCATGGTGCACCAAAGGAGCCACAACATGCGGGATCCTGGCAGAATTTTCTCTGCAACTTAATTAAGCACTGAACTTCTCACCAGCAAAGTGATTAAAAGGCAAAAATTGCTTGTACAATTATAAGATAGCTAAAACTCTATATAGCTTTGCTGGTGCTGGTGAGAAGTCAATGTTTAGGTTGAAAAGATTTTTCTGCATGTGTTCATAGATTATATGTAAGGAATATATAATCTATGATATGTTCCACACAATTTTAGTTACAAGATTCTCACTCACAGGTCCCTCAGTGGGATAGCAATGCATTTACCTAGAAATTAGATATTGAAATCCTGCAAACCTCTGATTATAGCTACAGTAGTAATAGCTAGCTAACAGTTAAATTCGCGGTTAAGAGCACACCTAATTTTTGTCGGGAAAAATATAGCTAGCCTAAGCTAACCGAATTATAATAACGCACCGTTTACAACTACCACTTACACGAAGTAATCAGATCTACGGCGAAGAGCAGCAAGGCGAAGACAACGACCATCGCTTCGTTCCAGCGCAGTCAACTTTCCTGGGATTGTATACATAAGGTGTCCCAGGACTAAATTATTAATTAGCTATGTTCTAATTAATAATTGTTCTATACATCACGTGGTTAGCGGCTGTATGTATATCAGTCAGTGACATACGTATACGCTGTAACTGGCAAGTAGCTTGAGGTGAGGAGTGCGGAACTGAAGGCTACTAGACAAGACCATGAACTTGAACATCGTGGTATCATTGGTATGATAGTAATCACCACTCCCCCCGAGTAGCTACTCAGTGAGTGGCTCCATGGAGAATAAATTTGTAGCCGTCCTATTGCAGTTCATTTTTATGACTTTCTGCATTATTGGATGCTCAATATCATGTGAGTATTTTAGGGTAGCTAGCTTTTACCTTGATGTTGTGTTCGTGCTCTGGCACATACACCACGTCCAGTCGCATCATTGATAGCTAACTACTATCGTATGGTGTGCATTCCGGCCTCAAGGTAGCTATTCCAGGCTGGCTATAACTAACAATTAACGTATAGCTAGGGCAACTCTTGCTATGTAACAATCTGTTGGTAAGAAAAGTAAAGAGCGTAGCATGTACTGGCAGCTACCAACACATTTTCGGTTTGGAATGGTAGCTATATCAGTAGCTAGTTTAGTCTCCCTTCCTCAAGCGCTAGCTTATCGATTTCCGATGCGCTCGCTTGAGGAAGGGTCTGGGGGACGAGACTATAGCAATCAATATCGACTAATGAACTTGGGCCGGCTTCACGAAGAAGTATCATGATAGCTTACTAGCTTTGCCCTCAGTGATCATCACCATGCCTTCTCGGGTCTCAGTCTAAAATGACTGACATGCCGGCAGATGTAGCAATAACTACTACCATAGCACACAGGCACTGGAATTTATATTTAGACCAACATTTACTGTTTCCTGTCCTCTATTTAACATCAAGCAGGGGAGGGTGGGAGGTTATTATTTAACCAAAATTCATCATTCTCTTAAAATGTGTAAAACTGAACATAAAGTAGCTACAAAACTGTTAAAGTGCAAGTTCCATGGTTTACTTGTCTTTGGTAGCAGGCTTTTTGATTGGATTAACCCCTGATTCTTTACAGTCAATCAGTTGGAATTAGCTGGCGACCAAAAGTTACTATCTGAGCGCTAACGCACATCAACAAGCAGAGACGTGGCAGTGAAAATATTAGATGATAAATTGATAATTTGAGTGCATTCTAAAATATGAAATACATGATAATTACTGATGCGGTAGCAAGTAATTGATGCGGGTAGTGGACAGGAAACAAGGTATTGATAAATGTTGGCCTTACCACGACTCATGCAAGGAAAAAACACTGCTACTGTACTTATAGCAAGAGTTTGAACTCTTGCTTATAGCTAATATACATATTGCTAATAAAAAAGGAGAAATGATGGGAGATTATATGGTGATGATGCACTATAGCAAGCAGTCAGTCCTTTTATGTTGGAGGAGGCAAAAGGGTTTTTCTGTAATTTAAAAGGAGGTTAGTCATGTGTCATCAAACATCTT
>NC_089286.1:3442500-3532500 GCF_963678975.1 Dysidea avara
AATTTACTCGCAGCCTTATACCAAGACGGATCAAACGATGGGTTATTCAGGTTTTCCCAGGCATTGCCTAGGGCGTAATGAGTTTACCATAGCAATAGCGTAAGCAGACATCATTCTATTTATATAGTTTCCTTGTGCCAAGCGTCCACGACTATGAAAAGTGGACGGTAGTGCCAGGATTACATACACGGAAAATTTTTTTCGGGTATTGCGCCCTTCGCCCACCTTTGCTGCACAACTCCATCTTGTTATACAAGGATTTAAAGCTAGTATACTAGAAAAATTTGACGTAGAAAAGCCGCCTTCACCATTTAGGATACCACACTAAAACCACAAATTACCCTTGCCGCCAAAATTTCGTGCAAAGGATACGAATCCCCTTAAACTAAGTTTCTATACTACTCTACTTACTTTTGTGAATGTCTTCTTTACTACTATATATTAAACAACGATGAATTTCTTCTTACAACAAAGCCACGTGCTTTAACACGCAACGTAGCCATATTATTATTACGTAAGTGTAATCGCGTGATCTAATAAAGCAAATTCTTGTGGTAATATTATGGCTTCACTTCATAAGGCTTCCCATTAGATGGGTTTCCGGTATACCGCCACCTTAATCCAAAATTATACTTATGGTGCCAGCACATCCCATGCATGCGGGTCAAGCTGACATAGGATGTTAATATGCACATCATATCCTAAACACTTGTGATGAGATGCTTTATTATCCATATAACACTTGTGGCAATGAGAACGGATCTATGAAAACCCAACAAATTAGTACATCCCTAAATTTTTCAGAATAAAGCATACTGATTGTGCCAAGGTGATGTAGATAGTTATCATAATTAATGCAGCTTTTTAATTATTGTAATTAGTTTAGCTGTAATAGAATTATTCGTATATGTAATAGGATGGATGGTTGTGGTATTCGGGATTAATAGTGTGAGCATTGTAAACAGGAAGGAGTAAAATAGTGCGAGGCGAAGCCGAACACTATTTCCTTCCTGTTTACAATGCAAGAACTATTAATCCCGAATACCACAGCCATCTGTCCTATTACAAATTAATCCGACAACCATAGCAACTGTTACTAGGCAACAGAAATTCAAAAACTAACCACTGCAAAAGACCAATCATACTTAGAAACCGCCATGGTCTCAAAATGACATCTACCATAGCAATGGTTACTTAGCAACCGTTGCTAAGCAACCACATTGTTGCAATGTCATGGGGCATTTATCACTATGGTAACACTAGTCGTCAAGTCAGACATTTACTCCTAATAGAAACACACCACACTATTTTAGCCAATCAAGTTAGTATTACATGTTTTTGTCAAGGGACCTTGACAAACAAGTATAATACTAATTCTATTGGCTAATCACTTGATGTATTTCAATATAATACGTCAAGCTGCTACTGGGCGTATTATACAGTAACACATTCAGTTGTTGGATTAATTCATAATTATTGTATAACTGCAGAATTTCTTGTACTATAAAAGTAGTCTAGCACAGTTGCCCCTTCAATTAGAAATTAAGGATCTGATCTGCCTAGCATCACATACTTGTGCAGATGGAATGCAGTATTATTATAATATGAAAATTAAATTTATATTTCTGTGTTTCCATAGTTATTGATACTGTCTTTCTTAATCAAGAGATCAGAAAAAGTATTTTTAACAGTTGCCCTTTATTGTGTTTTTAGCATTCAGAACGGACATCTTCACATATAGCAGCCATTACAAAATACAAGTAATTTTTGTATGAGTTATGTATTTCACAACCAAGCAATCTGATTGGTTGCATCTGATTTTTGTATTCTGGCACAAGTACAGTATGCTAGACAGATCATACCAGGAATCTCCCATCAAAGGAGTGGCCACACCAGACTACTATAAAAGCAGGTAGGAATAATGTGTGTGCGTGCTTAAGACATTTGTTAATAAGTTATTATTTGTTGTTATCAAGTACAGTACTACAGTTATCATACACTATGTAGCTACAACTGTTCATTAGTCCTTTACAAATTGCAATGGGTAAAATAATTACGTATCATCAAAATAAAATTTGAATACTTCGTTCATAGAGAATAAAGGCTCTAACAATAAAAACGTGGACATCATCGTATCCGCCTGGAGTTAAAAATCTTTGTTTCGTTGCAGTAGATGAAAGGATATGTGAAGTATGGACATTTGTTTATGGTCAAAGTGATAGTACGTGCTTCATCTTTCTTCACTGAATTCGCCTTTGCATGTAGTGAAGAAAGGTGACACAAGAAAAACTTACCCAGTAATTAATCACAGCAAACACAATGGTGTAAGTTTCAACCCTGTATGTCACTGTGTTTGAAAATTATAATTGTTAAACCAGGCGCGCACCCACAGCCGGCCAAAGGCCGGCTGTGGGCATGCACCTGGTTTACTGAAATTGTTTTCGTAAAAAACATGTGTGTGTACCTATCTACCTATCTATGTTTGTCCGTATGCACCCACGTGAGCAAAATCGTTAAATAATGGTAACAGCAGCTTTTACATAAGGAGTAAAAGTGAAATGAAGCCTGTATTAAACTTCGAATTCTGCACAGGTCAACTTTGCTCTGAGGTGGTTTCTTTTCGGCGGACTGAAATACGGGTGTGGTGACTTTCCTCAGACTTTGTAAACTACCTTCCCTTTGAGGTTTTCAGGCGTTTAACAGCTGAAAAACAACAGTGCAGGCCTCGTACACTACCAGGAATAGCCTATCGCTTCAAGTTGAAAGGGGGCGTATCCCTTATGTGCGCGAACAAAAATGAAGAGTAGCTTTGAGGCTTTATCAAGAGAATTTGTGGGAAAAAAACACGTTAGTCAAACTATAAAACAGTTTAGAAGATACTTCTGTGCGTAATATGTTGGTAAATGCGGTTTGTTTAACAAGTGCTTCCTTAGCAACGTAATTGAACGAATTACCGAAATTTCATGAATTACAAAATACGAGAATTAGCTAATAATATTATTGCACAACCCAAAATTACCCTATTGTAAAACAGTAATACATAGTTGGTTAATTCATAGTAGCATATACTCTTTATGGTTAATCCCAGGTGAGTTAGCTAGCTGCATGGCGCCTGGTTTTTAGAAGTAGCACAATATCAACTTGTTTTTGTAAACATCTGTAATTTATTTTTCTCTATAATTGCTGTCAAATAGATTATTAAACCACACGCACACCCACAGCTGGCCTTTGTGGGCATGCACCTGGTTTGTTGAAATAGTCCTTCAGAATGTGTGTGTGCGTACCTATCTATCTATCTACCTACCTACTTATACGTATGCACCCACGTGCACAAAATTGTTCGATAGTGAAAGCAGCCTGCACATAAAAGGCAAAAGGATAATGGAGTCTGTATTAACTTTTGCACACGAAAACTCTGTCTTATTGATGGTCTGAAATGACTCTCCTCAGACTTCATGAGCTGCCTTCCTTTCAGATTTTACAGGTGAAAGGGGTGTGTCCCATACTTCTGTGAACAAAACTTGTGGCTTTGTCAAGAGAACAGGGTAAAGCATGATAGACATACTATATGACAATTGAGAAGATACTTCTGTGTGAGCGTTGTAAGTGGGTGGGGTCATTTGGGTCACATTTTATCCGGGTCAATTAGGTCTTATGCACTTCACTGAATATCTGGGTCTGACCCGGATGAGATCACTTGTGACTATAAGTTAACAAGCTCGATTGTAATGATGGAAATGCAGTTGTAAACAATCAAGAAACTTATGTGGAGCCACACCCACTATTCAGGAATATGCTTTGCTGTCTGTGCGGGGAATGTAGAGCCACGCCCACTTATCGGAATTGTACCAGCTGTGCTCTGTGGGTATGCATGCATCACCAGATCCGTGTTGCTACTTGAAATGTAGGTAACTAACTTCTGGAAATTCTGTAGCTGCATGTAAACTTATGTGGAGCCACCCCCACTTGATAATACGTACATGGAGCCACACCCACTTGATAATATGTAACTACTCACTTCTTGTAGACATTTTTTATAGTGTAAAAAATGTAGCAGGGGCGGATCCAGGGAGGGGGGGCCTTCATATTTAGGCTTTACTTAATCAATATGGTGAGTATTATAATGAAATTTTGTCTTAGCATAATTATATGATCACTAATAATACAAATACTCATAAAACCACCTTATAAACATATTTCCAAGGTATTATCAGTGGATTTATGCTAAAATTTATGCAACAAGGATCCGGATCAGCATTGGAGGTTTACAAGATCGAGATACTCTAATAGAGCAGTCAGCTAACTACTCTAATAGAACATTCACTGGAAACATGTAGTTGGTTCTGTTATGGATTTTTTCCAAATCTGCCTGCACCTATACATGCAATGAAGTGAATTGGTCTGTTTAAAGGGCTTCATTCATCTACTTGTGTAGTTAATATGTATGGCAATACTTAATTCAGGTTCACAATTTCCATTGAAAATGCTCTCAGATTCAATCTTGTATTGTTCAAATTTCAAAATTTTCCACTTTCAACATTATTATTCTAACATGCACCTATTCAGTGTTGTGCAATTGTGAGAGGGGTGCATCATGTACTTGGTTGTCTGTACCTACCCAAACTTTTCCATTAGCAAAATGCTTCAGAGAGCCATACCTATAATCTAAAGGCAGTATATAAAATATCTACAGGCAGAAAATATTATGAATTTTATGTGGAAATGTCTCCAAATTGCAGTGTTTTAGCATCTATTTTTCAAAAGTTTCCTGGGGGGGATGCCCCCAGACCCCCCTAGTTCCAGCATGCTTTGCATGCTGGGAAGTGTGCTTCGCTACGTCTACCCAAGAGATTAGTATCTTGAGTTAGCCCCCCCCCCCTTTTATAAATCCTAGATCCGCCCCTGTGTAGGGTTGACTAGTGGAACTTGTGGACTTTTAATCTAGCTCTTGGGGCACACCTCTTTTTTAATTAAACCGGGTCACATGCGGGTCAGATCAGGGTCCCATCCGGATTATTATTCGGGTGAGTGGGTCAAACGGGTCAACAGTACTGACCCACTTACAACGCTGTTCTGTGTGTAATGCGTTGTTTAAAGCGGTTTGTTCAAATAATGTTTCCTTAGAAGTGCATAGCAACACAATTACAAACTTAAAAATAATTTACTAATGACGAAATATGAAATTGCAATATATTGTAACATGCTGAGTGAAAACTGGTCATTTTCGCAAAATTCTATCTTGCTATAACAACTGAAATTACGTACATTTTAATCGCTTCAGTATGTACTGAAATTAGTTCAAATCAATAATACCTATACACCATTACATTCTTCTGTTCATTGGGAGTAAAATATCTTTGCTTCGTGTCCATAAAGTGTACAGCATGTGCATCATCGGCACTTATTTATGATGCAATAGAAATAAAGTTTACTGTCACCATTATATTGTTGAAATGACCCCTGCTTTGTCCACATGGAGATGTACCTGGAAAACACTATGCCTTAATCAATGTGCCAGCTCATGAGCCAAACACACTGGGCTAAACCCTTCTTCATAGTTTGTCTCAGTCACGAGTTAAGATCAACTAAATAAGCACCTGCAGTTTATTTGCTGTATTATTGCTGTACAAATCAAATTTATTCCTGTTCCAACTGTCTATCACTACAACTCCAAGACTATTCATCACAAAAGGCCAAAACTTTGGCTGTCCACTCCTTTGTTACTATAGATAACAGAGAAGCAATAAAATGGAATTCGAGGAATGTGCAAAAACAATCGGTTTTTGCTCAGCGGGTCACATTTAATAATTCTGTATACAATATAAACTATAAATATAACACATTATTGAGGCAATAGCTAGGTGCAGTGCCTGGTTTTTAGAATCAACTTGTTCTGTTGTTGTTATTTTGTAGGGCTGTAACTCTGAAAGTTACTAACATAAAAAGGTAAAACTTGCCAAAGCATATACTTGCTAAAAAGATTATAAATATTTAATTATGTACTGGTTTTTGCAGACCCAAGCACAATTATAAAGATTATCTTGCTTTACATATTTTTCCACTTATAGGTAATCAAGACACACGGTAGTGTGTCGTGCGGCCCAAGAAGCCGGCGCGTAACACCCGTGAGTATATTGACAGGAAGAAAGAAAACGCAATATTCGCACCTCCGTAGCTCTGTGCTTCCTTGATGAAACAAGACGATTTTTGCTGTGGACATGCCCTCCAACTGCAGCACTCCACATTCCAAATTGGAGCGAAATCGCTTCGCGCATTCCCAAGATATGCGACTTCAAAAATTGGCTCAGTTTCTTCGTTTTTTTTTCCTTCTTCTTTTTCTTATTTTTCTTTTTCTTGTTGCACACTTACAAAAACTGCTATAAAACTCGAACGCCATATCCGATTGCCTTGAAATTTGGCACACAGAAGGGGGATATAAAGGCGCATCTCGGTACCAACTTTGGCTGGAATACGATAAACAGGCAAAGAGTTATGAGCGATTATTCACGAAAAATAACACCAATATGTTGTCACCCCTACAGGGTAAACCGCGTATGGGAAGAAGCTGGAAATCGGTGGGTGAATAGGTTAACTATTGAACCTCAAACCTTTTGTAGTTTGAAAGAAATCGAGCTAAAAAACAGGAAGATACAATGAAAAAACCAACAGTATGTAACAATTATGCAATCGAGATTAGCTAATAAAAAAAAACGACTGCTTGCCACGCCTACCAGATAAACCGCTTGGGGTAATGCTTTGAAAATCGTTGTACAGATGGAGTAATCATCTTAGAAAGGCTCATCAATGGTGTAGAAGAATCAGACATAAAGCCACGGAGTTATAACATGAAATCCAACTTGGTGCAGCAAGTGCGAGATCGAGATACTCTAATAGAGCAGTCATCCTAATAGAGCAGTCACCCTGAAGAGAATTCAAGAGATCAGCTAGAAATAAGAAACCTGTATAGAGATCAGCTACACACAAGTCACCCTGTAGAGAGATCAGCTAGAAGAAGTTACCTTGTAGGGAGTTCATGCAACTATGGAAAGAGATAGTTCAACTAGAAAAAATCACCTTGTAGAGTTCAGCTACAAAGAAACCACCATGTAGAGAATTCAGCTACAAACAAATCGCCCTGTGGAGAGATCAATAGAAGAAGTTACTTTGCAGAGAGTTCAGCTACAAAGAAACCATCATGTAGAGAGTTCAGCTACAAACAAATCTCCCTGTAGAGAGATCAGCTAGAAGAAGTTACCTTGTAGAGAGTTCAGCTTCAAACAAATCACCCTGTAGAAAGATCAGCTAGAAGAGGTCACCTTGTAGAGAGTTCAGTTACAAAGCAACCACCATGTAGAGAGCTCAGCTACAAACTAGTGACCTTGTAGAGACATCAGCTAGAAGAAGTTACCTTGTAGAGAGTTCAGCTACAAAGAAACCATTCTTTAAAGAGCTCAGCTGCAAACAAATCACCTGTACAGAATTCAGCTACAAATAAATCATCCTGTAGAAAGATGAGCTAGAAAAAGTTACCTTGTAGAGAGTTCAGTTACAAAGAAACCACCATGTAGAAAATTCAGCTACAAACTAGTGACCCTGTAAAGACATCAGCTAGAAGAAGTTACCTTGAGAGAGTTCAGCTACAAAGAAACCATTATTTAAAGAGCTCAGCTGCAAACAAATCACCTATACAGAATTCAGCTACAAATAAATCACCATGTAGAGAGATCAGCTAGAAGAAGTTAATTTGTAGAGAGTTCAGCTACAAAGAAACCATCATTAAGAGAGTTCAGTTACAAACAAATCTCCCTGTAGAGAGATCAGCTAGAAGAAGTTACCTTGTAGAGAGTTCAGCTACAAACAAATCACCCTGTCTTAGATCAGCTAGAAGAAGTCACCTTGTAGAAAGTTCAGTTACAAAGAAACCACCATGTAGAGAGTTCAGCTACAAACTAGTCACCTTGTAGAGACATCAGCCAGAAAAGTTACCTTGTAGAGAGTTCAGCTACAAACAAACCATTCTGTTTAGAGCTCAGCTGCAAACAATCACCTGTACAGATTTCAGCTACAAACAAATCACCCTGTAGAGAGGTCAGCTAGAAGAAATTACCTTGTACATAGTTCAGCTACAAAGAAACCACCAAGTAGAGAGTTCAGCTACAAAGAAATCACCCTGTAGAAAATTCAGCCACAAACAAATTGCCCTGTAGAAAGATCAGTTAGAAGAAGTTACCTTGTAGAGAGTTCAGCTACAAAGAAACCATTCTGTAAAGAGCTCAGCTGCAAACAAATCACCTGTACAGAATTCAGCTACAAACAAATCACCCTGTAGAGGCTAGAAGAAATTACTTTGTAGGGAGTTCAGCTACAAAGAAACCACCATGTAGAGAGTTCAGCTGCAAAGAAATCACCCTGTATAAAATTCTGCCACAAACAAATTGCCCTGTAGAAAGATCAGTTAGAAGAAATTACCTTGTAGATAGTTCAGCTACCAACAGACCTCCCTGTAGAGAGATCAGCTAGAAGAAATTACCTTGTAGAGAGTTCAGCTACAAAGAAACCACCATGTAGAGAGTTCAGCTGCAAAGAAATCACCCTGTAGAAAATGCAGCCACAAACAAATTGCCCTGTAGAAAGATCAGTTAGAAGAAGTTACCTTTTAGAGAGTTCAGCTACAAAGAAACCACCCTGTAGAGAGATCAGCTAGAAGAAGTTACCTTGTAGATCGTTCAGCTACAAACAAATCACCCTGTAGAGAGATCAGATAGAAGAAGTTACCTTGTAGATCGTTCAGCTACAAACAAATCACCCTGTAGAGAGATCAGATAGAAGAAGGTACCTTGTAGAGAGTTCAGCTACAAAGAAACCACCCTGTAGAGAGATCAGCTAGAAGAAGTTACCTTGTAGAGAGTTCAGCTACAAAGAAACCACCATGTAGAGAGTTCAGTTGCAAAGAAATCACCCTGTATAAAATTCTGCTTCAAACAAATTTCCCTGTAGAAAGATCAGTTAGAAGAAGTTACCTTGTAGAGAGTTCAGCTACAAAGAAACTATTTTGTAAAGAGCTCAGCTGCAAACAAATCAAATGTACAGAATTCAGCTACAAACAAATCACCCTGTAGAGAGATCAGCTAGAAGAAGTTACCTTGTACATAGTTCAGCTACAAACAAATCTCCCTGTAGAAAGATCAGTTAGAAGAAGTTACCTTGTAGATAGTTCAGCTACAAACAAATCTCCCTGTAGAGAGATCAGCTAGAAGAAATTACCTTGTAGAGAGTTCAGCTACAAAGAAACCACCATGTAGAGAGATCAGCTAGAAGAAATTACCTTGTAGATAGTTCAGCTACAAACAAATCACCCTGTAGAAAGATCAGTTAGAAGAAGTTACTTTGTAGAGAGTTCAGCTACAAAGAAACCATTTATGTAAAGAGCTCAGCTGCAAACAAATCACCTGTACAGAATTCAGCTACGAACAAATCACCCTGTAGAGAGATCAGCTAGAAGAAGTTACCTTGTACATAGTTCAGCTACAAACAAATCACCCTGTAGAGAGATCAGCTAGAAGAAATTACCTTGTAGATAGTTCAGCTACAAACAAATCACCCTGTAGAAAGATCAGTTAGAAGAAGTTACTTTGTAGAGAGTTCAGCTACAAAGAAACCATTTATGTAAAGAGCTCAGCTGAAAACAAATCACCTGTACAGAATTCAGCTACGAACAAATCACCCTGTAGAGAGATCAGCTAGAAAAAGTTACCTTGTAGATAGTTCAGCTACAAACAAATCACCCTGTAGAAAGATCAGTTAGAAGAAGTTACTTTGTAGAGAGTTCAGCTACAAAGAAACCATTTATGTAAAGAGCTCAGCTGAAAACAAATCACCTGTACAGAATTCAGCTACGAACAAATCACCCTGTAGAGAGATCAGCTAGAAAAAGTTACCTTGTAGATAGTTCAGCTACAAACAAATCACCCTGTAGAGAGATCAGCTAGAAGAAATTACCTTGTAGAGAGTTCAGCTGCAAAGAAATCACCACTGCCCAAATTTCAAGGCAATAGCTCTTTCCAATCTGAAGTTATCAATTGTCAAAGTTGGCAAATTGGATGTGTGTGGAAGGCCTCTTTTCGCAAATCCGGTCACAGATGTATTATATATATAATTTGTACATTTTTTACTGATAAAATATTTAAAGTACATCTACTTCATCTTTTCTTCTTCCTGTAGTAAAGAAAAAAAACATAGGTTAAAAAAGTCCCAAAGCTGGCCATAGGCCGGCTTTGGGGTATACAAATACAAAAAGAAATGAAATCTAATCCAAAACAGCCAAGCTGTAAAAAAAGTGTGCGGCCCTCAGAAAGGCTATGGTGAAAAAAGATGTGAAATCCAAGGTGGCGGCCAAGAAATGGCTGTGATGGTAGGTTAATGGTAAAAATTTTAATAACGACAATTCAGGTGAATTTTTGTGCCGCTTCACAAAATTTACCTGAATTGTCATTATTAAAATTTTTACCATTAACCTACCATCACAGCCATTTCTTGGCCGCCACCTTGGATTTCACATCTTTTTTCACCATAGCCTTTCTGAGGGCCGCACACTTTTTTTACAGCTTGGCTGTTTTGGATTAGATAACCATTACAGAGGAGGAATTAATTGTTCTATAGTCACTAATTTAATATGTTGGGAATTAAGATTCATTAAAATGTACAACAGTGTACACTGTGGGAGGAATCAACAAATTCCAACCTGTACAAAAATATACAAGCTTATTTGTAACTTACAATCATCATTATCTATAGCTACTGTAGCTTGACTAGTACTACTAACACTAACACCAGTAGGTAGTGAGGATGAGTCAACATCAATTGTAAATGTTTCACTTCTTTCCAGTATATTATCATCATTTATTGTGATGTCAAACAAGGCACTCATCTGTCCAGCAGGGAACATGACAGCATATGGTCCAGCAGTATAATCAACACCTCCTAAAATGATTAGTATATAATTTGTATACATTAAGGACAACATGTACAAGGTCCATCATAAACATTGTCACTAATCACATGTACTCACTTGTGGCATTAACTGCTGTATCACTGACTTGTACAGTAATATCAGTTGATGATGGGTTACTGAGAACTAGTTGAAGTTGTACTGCTCCATCATCTTCACCAACTCTGTATATTGCTGTACTAAATGACACAGTAGGAGCTACAACAGTAAAACATTAAATTATTTGTGTTCTGATATCAGTTCACTTACAGTCATCATCCGATATTGTTGCAGTTAGAGTAGCACTTGATGATAGCGTAACTCTATTAGGTAGTGAGGATGGGTCAATGGTTAGACTAAATGTTTCATTGGCTTCAAATATATTATCATCATTTATTGGAACATTAAATGAGGCACTGGTCTGTCCAGCAGTGAATGTGACAGTGTATGGTCCAGAATCATAATCAACACCTCCTCCTGTAACATTATTACTACTATTAACATTTTGTGATGATGTTACTTCACTCACTAGTGGCAGTAATCTGAGTATCTCTAACTTGTACAATAATATCAGTTGATGATGGATTGGAGAGACTTGCTGTGAATGTCACTGAACCAATACTCTCACTGAAACTTCTTGATACTTCAGTAAATCCCACAGTAGCAGCTGTAAGTTTATAAAATTTAGAATAAAATTTTAGTCAGTCAAACTGCACTTGCAGCAATAGCTATTGATCATCTTATAATCACTACACATGTCTAACCAGAAATGTTGTCATGAGATAAACTTGTATGTTGGATTTTGTTACTAGATAATTTAATTTATTGCATCACAATAAATTGAAGTTAACATGCATGCTGCAGTTGTAGGAATATATATATATAATGTTGTGACCTAAATGCATGCTATTGTAGTATATGCTACGCACATGCATGCACCTTGTATCACTATTGATTTTTATATTAGCACTAGGATTTTAAACAGTACACGTGATTGTATTATTGCACGTGATTGTACAATTGACACTTTCTAATAATAGCACATGGTGGCAGTGTGGTCGTAACTCCACAATGGCTCAAATCCATTTACAACTGCCTGATCCCTTCGATTTTAAGTCTCCCGATGACTGGCCTCATTGGAAACGCCGCTTTGAGCAGTTTCGTTCAGCTGCTGGCCTTCAAGACACTTCAGCAGCGAAGCAAGTGAACACCCTATTGTATTGTCTGGGAGAAGAAGCTGAATCTGTACTGATATCTACAAACATTACAGAAGAAGAGCAGAAAGACTACTCCAAAGTGATTGAGAAATTCGACAGCTTTTTCAAAGTTTGCAGAAATGTTGTCTTTGAGCGAGCCTGATTTAACCACCGCAACCAAATGCCTGGAGAATCTGTGGAACAATACATCATAGAACTGTACAATCTGGTGGAACATTGTAATTACAGAGACCTCAAGTCTGAGATGATTCGGGACCGCCTCGTTGTTGGGATCCAAGACTTAGCCTTGTCAGAACATCTTCAGTTAGATCCAGAATTGACACTTGAGAAAGCAAAGACGCTACTTCGTCAGCGCGAGACCATCAAAAAACAGCAACAATTCCTTAAAGAACTGGGTCAGGCAATCTAGATGAAATGCAGCAGAGCTACAGCAAAAGACAGCCTGAGTCGAGGAGAGGCCCTCAACACTATAACTAATGGAACACTAAGAGCAAGATACCAGACCCTAAGCCATGTACGCGATGTGAGAGAGGGCAACACCCAAGAGAGAAATCTCCTGCTAAGGATGTCAGATGCCACCATTGTCAAAAGAGAGGCCACTATGGATCCTGCTGCAGCACAAAATTGGATGAATTATCCACTTCAGAAGAGTGTAGCGCATGTGGTAGAGACGTGGACACAATCTCAGAGAGTAACCAGGAGGAACAAACTATAGATTCTGCTTTTCTAGATGCAGTGGGGGATACCATGGACACATGCTGGACAGCAACAGTTACTCTAAATGGCAAGGATGTGATCTTCAAGTTGGATATGGGGGCCGAAGTTACAGCCATCACAGAGAAGACCTACCAAATGCTAAATGCTGAATTAACACCTCCCTGCAAAAGATTGTATGGACCAAGTCAAGTCCCTCTACCAGTAAAAGGGCACTTCCAAGGGCAGTTCACCTACCAGGGTAAGTGAACTATACAGTCAGTATATGTGATAAATACCCTAAAGAGAAACTTACTTGGTTTACCCACTTTGAATCTTGCTGTCAGAGTAGAGGCCATTAATGTGCAGATCTCAAGTCATTGAATGAGAGTGTTCAACGTGAGGTACACCCCTTACCAGCAGTAGATTACACCTTGGCACAGATGGCTGGTGCAAAAGTTTCAGTACCCTTGATGCCAATAATGGGTTTTGGCAGGTCCCTTTGGCACCTTCCTCCAGGTTACTTACAACATTCCTCACCCCCTACAGGCATTACTGTTTTAACAAACTACCATTTGGGATATGTAGCACCCCTGAACACTTTCAACAGCAAATGGAGAAAACACTTATAGGGGTTGAAGGAGTTCTGTGTCACATGGATGACGTTCTTATTTTTGGCCGTACCAAAGAGGAGCACAATGCCAGACTTGAAGCCACCCTGCAGAAACTGCAGTCTGCAGGGGTAACCCTCAACCCTAACAAATGTCAATTTGGAAAGACAGAGCTACGCTTCCTACAGTGTAGGTCACCTTATAACAGAACAAGGCATTCAACCAGATCCTGAGATAACAGCAGCCATTGCTAAAATGCCCCTCCAAAAACTTTGAAGAGTTAAGGAGGTTTATGGGGATGATAAACCACCTAGGGAAATTTTCTAACCGCCTTACAGAATTAACATAACCACTACGTGAGCTCCTCAGTAAGAGTAACTCATGGACCTGGGATACCCCACAAGATACCGGCCTTTACACACATTAAAGAGGAGTTGACTAAACCCAGAGTCCTGACACATTACAATGTGAACACAGATCTAAAAATCTCAGCTGATGCCTCATCATATGGGCTGGGGGCAGTTTTGTTACAGAAAGACAGCCAATCATGGTGGCCAGTTGTATATGCTTCACATGCAATGACAATACTGAGTGCCATTACGCTCAAGTGGAGAAGGAAGCATTAGCCATCACTTGGTCATGTGAAAAATTTTCAAGCTATATTTTAGGCAAGAA
Organism: Dysidea avara; assembly: GCF_963678975.1. Classification (NCBI taxonomy): domain Eukaryota; kingdom Metazoa; phylum Porifera; class Demospongiae; order Dictyoceratida; family Dysideidae; genus Dysidea; species Dysidea avara. Next base: position 3,456,684 of record NC_089286.1, read on the forward strand.
ATTCACCATAGAAACTGACCATAAGCCATTAATCCCAGTGTTAGGCAACAAAAGCCTATACACCCTTCCTCCAAGAATCATGAGGTCGACTGGCTCGTTTTGAATAAGACATTTCTCATGTTCCAGGGAAGCTTCTTGTAACAGCAGATGCCTTGTCATGGGCTCCGTTGCTATCAGTTCCTCCAGAAACCTCCCTACAAGAGGAGGCTGAATATCTCATAGAGACATGTATTGTTGCTCTTCCAGCCAGTAGTCACCGCCTAGAAGAATTTAATGCTGCCCAAGCAGCTGATACTGTTTGCTCAACCCTGTTTGACTACTGCCGCAATGGCTGGCCAGAAAAATGGAACATTCCTATCGAAGTCAAACCCTTTTGGCAAAGCAGAGACCTCCTTACAATTCACAATGACCTGTTACTGTATGGACCAAGAATAGTGATCTACCAAGGCATTCAAATGTGTCGCCTTTGAGCTAATTTATCAGTGTGGTGACCTGGGATTGCAAAACACGTCAAGGATCTTGTTGAACACCGCCCAACTTGTGTTAGAGCTTCAGCTGCAAAAAAAGAACTCCTTATACCTTCAGATCTTCCCCAAGTACACATGGAAAAAGATTGGAACAAACATTTTCTTTCTAAAAGGAACTCACTTCTTAGTGGCAGTTGATTACTTTTCCAGATACATAGAAGTCGTCCAATTGGAGAACACATCAAGAAACATTACTGAAGGACTGAAATCCATGTTTTCCAGACACGGAATTCCAGAAACTGTTGTTAGTGATAACGGCCCTCAATATTCATCCTGTGAGTTTTCAACCTTTGCCATGGCATACATCCTTTTCCATACTACCAGCAGCCCATACTACTCCCAAAACAATGGGCAAGCAGAATGTGCAGTCCAGATAGCCAAACAACTATTGACAAAATCTGAGGACCCATATCTGGCGTTGTTAACCTATCATGCCACCCCCATACCCTGTTGCAAGGTATCACCCTCAGAGCTCCTGATGGGTAGACACCTGAGAACTACTTTACCTCAAGTGGAGGAACATCTGCAACCTACCTTGATGAATTTAGAAAGCAACACACTAGTTACAAACAGAAACAGAAGTCAGCTTATGATGACCGTCATCACATACGCCCCCTTGCTCCAATTCCAGATGATAATAAAGTGTGGATTACCACTGGCCAAGCAAAAATATCTGGTTGAATAAACAATCGGGTAGATACCCCTCGATCATATGTTGTGGACATCCCACAAGGCCAGATCAGACGTAACCATTGTCATTTACGTGTTATGCCAGAGAACACAGTGTCAGAGAACAATACAGCATGACACAGTGGCACAACAGACCTCAGATGCTTTCCGTCCTGTGACCCGATCAACAACTGGGACCACAATCCAGCTACCAAATAGACTGAGACTGTAACCCAAAGAAAGGGAGATGGTATATGCTATGACATTGACACTTGCACATGCATGCACCTTGTATCACTATTGATTTTTATACTAGCACTAGGATTTTATACAGTACACGTGATTGTGTTATTGTGATTGTACTGTTGCACATGATTGTACAATTGACACTTTCTAATAACAGCACACTATGACCTAAGGGTGCGCTATGACCTAAACACACAGTAATGTTGAAATGGTTTCAAGCATTATGTAATCTGCAAACTAGTTTAACAGGTTTGGGTCACGTTATATACCACGTTCTCGAAAGGTAAATGGTAAAAGCCCTAAGAAGTAATTATTCAAAAAATACAACTGTGTGCTACAATTTAATCAACTAGGTCCAATCAACTAAGGCTGCCCAATTATCTATCAATCAATTATCTATTAAGGCTGCCCAGGTCCAATCAACTATGTGATTGGAGCTGGGCAGCCTGAATAAATAAACTAATGTCTATGTGATTCCACATGGGGTACTTTGAGATAATAAGTCACTCTCTAGAGTTCCTATGGATATATATACATGAAATTGACAAGGAGAAAACATACTGACTACCTCGCAAACTCCTGTAAGCGTTTGAGCGTTAATCGGATGGCTGCAGGTTTGAGGCCGCCCAGGTCCAGCCATGGATTTTTTTCTCCTCCACCTTTTCAAACATACTTTCTGCAACAACTTTAAACAGGCTGTAGGACCAGGTGTCCTACAGACCTTCAGCACTTGTGCTATAAAACCTTAATAAATAATTCTAGTATGACGATGTGAGCTAACTACAGTCTCTATATCCCCTTCTTTAGTGTCATTATCAGGGAATCACTTGGTTGGTGGCTTAGAAACATAACCATTCTAGAGAGTTGTCATGGCTCATCTCCACGTCACTACATGTAAACTGTCAGCTAAGTGAGCACACAGTTTCTTATGATTATACCAGTTGGAATAGAAACATGGTAAGATCTGGAAGTTACTGAGATGACAGCCATTCGGTTACTTGTTCACCTTGCCAGAGGATCAAGCTCATGAACAGCATGGTGTTTGTCAACTACCTCTTCCTCTGTTCCTCCTCCTTGTTTTAATGGCACCCAGCATGTGAAACATAGTTTAAAAGGGGCTATGTCCCCATCGTTGAGTAATTTCCTTCTAACGATTATTAGTATACATTTTGACTGGATTTTAGTATAAAGGAAACCTGATTGCTGCACCTATGAAGCCAATAGTGTACCTTCAAGCTATACCTTTAACAGCGTGTTTACACTAGAAGTAGAATTCGAGCTATTGTGGGGTAATTCGATCCAGGCCGATTAGCGCTTCAGTGTAAACACATGCCGAATCGAGCCATGCAAATTCGAATGGGGCTACCTACCTGAGGTGGTCCAGTTCAATTCAATTCGACTCACATCTGCGTGTAAACAGTTGTGACCTTGCAGTTCGATTTAACTCTAATAAACGAAATAAAAGTACGGACAGTTACAGCTAAAATGGTGACTGTAATGATGAAATGAAGCAACAGAGAAGTATTTAGGTGACGATAAGGAAACACAGCTTAAAGAACAACACAAGGGCTCAAAGCAAACATGTACACATGCAAATCAATAGTTAAGTAACTACACAGAGTTGAGAGTAGTCGCCAACATCGAAGCCAACACTTTAGACTTTATCATGCCTACTAACCTGGTGATTCAGAGGGCACAAATCCTTTTTAACTCTATCAACCTTTACTTCAATGCAAATTATGATTGTGGGTTTACGTTTTTTACAGATTAGAGCGGGCTCACCTTCATAGTATATATAGGGCTCACAAATCGATCTGGATTGCACTGAAGCAATCTCATCCAGAGCGATCTGCAGTATAAACACACAGTAAGTTTATAAACATTAATTGCCTTAAACACATGATTTGCAAATCTGATGCCTTGAAAGATCTGTCTTTATGTAATAGTTGTAACACGAGATGAGGGCTTTACCTGATATATGTATGCCCGACAGCCTGAGTGTTGTTGGGCATACACATCAGGCAAAAGTCCAGGTGTCCCATGTTACAGCTAATATGTAACATTTCCAATCCATATCAGACTACTAGTCTGAAGCGAGCGATCAATCACCCAAATCAATATGAGTGCAACCGCTGGATGTATTTTATATAAATATATAAAGAACTTTGCGTGGGAGTATCAAACCAAAAAAGTGTTCTATATTCGCCATAAAGGTGCAAGTGTTCTATATTGGGCAGTTATAGAACACTTTAATAGACCACAGTTCTATATCAGGTAGTTATAGAACTGCCAGGTCTATTTTGTAGGCTAATAGCCTACTTTGAGTAGCAATCATTCATTTTGGTCAGTACAACCAATCAACCAAGCCAGTGTAGGCTGATAGCCTGACTGTGCTAGCTGACCAGTCAACCCAACCAGTAAGAAGAAAACCACTGGATTTTACACTTAAAGATTTCGATGATGGTTGCTTGTGGTCAGCAGCAGTGAACGTTCTTAGTACGTTTTGCTCACATGAACAGACGAGTCCTAAGAATATCACGGAAATATGCTTATTAAAGTACCACAATCAAAATTTTTTGGCATTGAGAAGACAGATTAGTCTCACAAAACGACTAATGAAGGCGCAGCACAGTGCAACGCAGGTGAAACATAGGCGCAATGCCTATTCTACCGATGATAACACTTCTCCGTGAGTTTCTAATTGTTTCGTGTGTCTTGTGTGTACCTCAAGTTGACAGTTCTCTATACCAGATAAAGCACTACCTTTCGCTCGTGCTATATTTCCCGTATAACACTCACGGCAGTGCTTTATCTAGTACATATATCTAGTACATATATATCAAGACACACGGTAGTGTGTCGTGCGGCCCAAGAAGCCGACGCGCAACACCCGTAAGTATATTGACAGGAAGAAAGAAAACGCAATTTTCGCACCTCCGTAGCTCTGTGCTGCCTTGATGAAACAAGACGATTTTTGCTATGGACACTCCCTCCAACTTCAGCACTCCACATTCCAAATTTGAGCGCAATCACTTCACGCATTCCCGAGATATTCGACTTCAAAAATTGGCTCAGTTTCTTCGGGGTTTTTTTCCTCTTCTTATTTTTCTTCTTCTTTTCGCACACTTACAAAAACTGCTATAAAACGCGAACGCCATATCCGATTGCCTTAAAATTTGGCACACAGAAGGGGGGTATAAAGGCGCATCTCGGTACCAACTTTGGCTGGAATACGATGAACAGGCAAAGAGTTATGAGCAATTATTCACGAAAAATAATACCAATATGTTGTCACGCCTACAGCGTAAACCGCGTACGAGAAGAAGCTGAAAATCGGTGGGTGAATAGGTTAACTATTGAACCTCAAACCGTTTGTGGTTTGAAAGAAATCGAGCTTAAAACCAGGAAGACACAACAAAAAAACCAACAGTGTGTAACAATTATGCAATCAAGATTAGCTATTAAAAAACGACTGCTTGCCATGCCTACAAGATAAACCGCTTGGGGTAATGCTTTGCAAATCACTGTACAGATGGAATAATCATCTTAGAAAGGCTCTTCAATGGTGTAGAAGAATCAAACTTAAAGCCACGGAGTTATAACACGAAATCCAACTTGGTTCAGCAAGTACGAGATCGAGATACTCTAATAGAGCAGTCATCCTAATAGAGCAGTCATCCTAATAGAGCAGTCATCCTAATAGAGCAGTCATCCTAATAGAGCAGTCACCCTGAAGAGAATTCAAGAGATCAGCTAGAAACAAGTAACCTGTATAGAGATTAGCTACAAACAAGTCACCCTGTAGAGAAATCAGCTACAAACAATTCACCCTGTAGGGAGATCAGCTAGAAGAAGTTACCTTGTAGGGAGTTCATGCAACTATGGAAAGAGATAGTTCAGCTAGAAGAAATCACCTTGTAGAGTTCAGCTACAAAGAAACCACCATGTACAGAGTTCAGCTACAAACAAATTGCCCTGTAGAGAGATCAGCTAGAAGAAGTTACCTTGTAGAGAGTTCAGCTACAAAGAAACCATCATGTAGAGAGTTCAGCTGCAAACAAATCACCTGTAGAGAAATCAATAGAAGAAGTTACCTTGCAGAGAGTTCAGCTACAAAGAAACCATCATGTAGAGAGGTCAGCTACAAACAAATCGCCCTGTAGAGAGATCAGCTAGAAGAAGTTACCGTGTAGAGAGTTCAGCTACAAAGAAACCATCATGTAGAGAGTTCAGCTGCAAACAAATCACCTATAGATAGTTCAGCTACAAACAAATCTCCCTGTAGAGAGATCAGCTAGAAGAAGTTTCCTTGTAGAGAGTTCAGCTACAAACAAATCAATCTGTAGAAAGATCACCTAGAATAATTTCACTTTGTAGAGAGTTCAGTTGCAAAAAAACCACCATGTAGAGAGTTCAGCTACAAACTAGTGACCTAGTAGAGACATCAGCTAGAAGAAGTTACCTTGTAGAGAGTTCAGCTACAAAGAAACCATTCTGTAAAAAGCTCAGCTGCAAACAAATCACCTATACAGAATTCAGCTATAAACAAATCACCTGTAGAAAGATCAGCTAGAAGAAGTTACCTTGTAGATAGTTCAGCTACAAACAAATCACCCTGTAGAGGGATCAGCTAGAAGAAGTTACCTTGTGGAGAATTCAGCTACAAAGAAACCATGATTTAGAGAGTTCAACTTCAAACAAATCACCTGTAGAGAGTCCAGCTACAAACAAATCTCCCTGTAGAGAGATCAGCTAGAAGAAGTTACCTTGTAGAGAGTTCAGCTACAAACAAATCACCCTGTAGAAAGATCAGCTAGAAGAAGTCACCTTGTACAAAAGTTCAGTTACAAAGAAACCACTATGTAGAGAGTTCAGCTACAAACTAGTAGAGACATCAGCTAGAAAAGTTACCTTGTAGAGAGTTCCGCTACAAAGAAACCATTCTGTAAAGAGCTCAGCTGCAAACAAACCACCTGTACAGAATTCAGCTACAAACAAATCAGAGATCAGCTAGAAGAAATTACCTTGTAGATAGTTCAGCTACAAACAAATCACCCTGTAGAAAGATCAGTTAGAAGAAGTTACCTTGTAGAGAGTTCAGCTACAAAGAAACCATTTTGTAAAGAGCTCAGCTGCAAACAAATCACCTGTATAGAATTCAGCAACGAACAAATCACCCTGTAGAGAGATCAGCTAGAAGAAGTTACCTTGTAGATAGTTCAGCTACAAACAAATCTCCCTGTCGAGAGATCAGCTATAGAAGAAATTACCTTGTATAGAGTTCAGCTGCAAAGAAATCACCCTGTAGAAAATTCAGCCACAAACAAATTGCCCTGTAGATAGATCAGTTAGAAGAAGTTACCTTGTAGAGAGTTCAGCTACAAAGAAACCATTCTGTAAAGAGCTCAGTAGCAAACAAATCACCTGTACAGAATTCAGCTAGAAACAAACCACCCTGTAGAGAGATCAGCTAGAAGAAGTTACCTTGTAGAGAGTTCAGCTACAAAGAAACCACCATGTAGAGAGTTCAGCTGCAAAGAAATCACCCTGTAGGAAATTCAGCCACAAATAAATTGCCCTGTAGAAAGATCAGTTAGAAGAAGTTACCTTGTAGAGAGTTCAGCTACAAAGAAACCATTCTGTAAAGAGTTCAGCTGCAAACAAATCATCTGTACAGAATTCAGCTACAAACAATTCACCCTGTAGAGAGAGCATCTAGAAGAAGTCACCTTGTAGAGTATTCAGTTACAAAGAAACCACCATGGAGATTTCTGTAATCAATATATGTATTATATAACCCCAAAAACACCTTCGCTGTAAAAAAGGTGCGCCCAAGAAACTACAATTACCTGGAACCCAATGTAAAAAACAAAAAGAAAAAACAGCTCAGCTGAAGTGAAAAGTAACTGGTAACTTAAATAGCTGATATCTGAAGCGGCCAAGAATACAATTACTAAAGTTTAATCCATACAAGAACACCTTGGCTATAAAACAGGTGTGTACATGAAAGTAACTGGCAACTGAAATAGCTGATATCTGAAGCGGCCAAGAATGAATGGTCATAAACAACTAATTCAAAAATTTAACACTGAACCTTTATAATTCGGCTGTGTTCTATATTCACTCTTGCTGCATCGTAAAGTAATTTCTTTTAACTCTAATTGGCTGGTAATTTGGCCGCCTTTTTTAATAGTCAGTATAATAGAGCAAAAAAAGGCGGCCAAATTACCAGCCAATTAGAGTTAAAAGAAATTACTTTACGATGCAGCAAGAGTGAATATAGAACACAGCCGAATTATAAAGGTTCAGTGTTAAATTTTTGAAATAGTTGTTTAAGACCATTCATTCTTGGCCGCTTCAGATATCAGCCATTTCAGTTGCCAGTTACTTTCATGTACACACCTGTTTTATAGCCAAGGTGTTCTTGCATGGATTAAACTTTAGTAATTGTATTCTTGGCCGCTTCAGATATCAGCTCTTTAAGTTACCAGTTACTTTTCACTTCAGCTGAGCTGTTTTCTTTTTGTTTTTTTACATTGGGTTCCAGGTACTTGTAGTTTCTTGGGCGCGCCTTTTTTACAGCGAAGGTGTTTTTGGGGTGGATATCACTCATTTTTGTCAGTGATAGACTCTACATTTGGTTTAAAAGGTAATTTTTTTTGTGGAAATGAGCAATTAACATTAATGCAGAATATTATCTTGGAGAGTCAGTAAAATCCATACATAATAATGATTGTTTCATAACACCGTAAATTCGGAAGTATGAATTTACGGTGTAGTATGACTGTTCTATTAGAGTAAATCTATCCTTACTGCCTGCATGTGATGAATATATCTCATATCTGTGCATGTTAAATACTTCAGACACCTAATTAAACTTGCAAGTGACTAATTAGTTTACAGTTGCTACACAGCTATAAATACATTTGTAATTGTTATCACCATAATCATTTATCATGTTATAACTATTTTTTATTATTTTGGTCACAACTTCAGGATTAGAGCAGCAGAGAAAGGAATAGAGGACTCAATCATCAAGTCTTGTATATGGGAGATGGAACAGTATTGCGATGGACAATGCCGGTACTAACCCCTCAAGGGTGTTGCAGTACAGTATAGATGCAAGACCAGAGCCTCGATCGTCACCTTTTGACTGTGGTCACAACTTCAGGATTGGAGCAGCAGAGAAAGGAATGGAGGACTCAATCATCAAGACTCGGGGAGATGGAATAGTATTGCCAAGGATAATGCCAGCACTAACCCCTCAAGGTTGCCACAGTGCAGTATCGATACAACCACTCCAACCAGTGCATAAGACCAGTGCCTCGATCATCACCTTTTGACTGAAATTTTTATACTTGATGAAGCAATTAAAACAAAAAAGTTGTAGTACTTATACTTTCCTGAGGGAGCATGCCCCCAGAGTCCCAGACTCCCTTGCCTGTTCAGCAGAATAATAGGATTGAGCCTTACTACCACTTTCACCTTTATTCTTGGCCCGGATGTACATATCGGCAACATAATACAGTAGCTGTAGATAATGCCCCTAGGCAGAGCTATAGGGGTGGGAATTTTTCCCTACTATCACACTATCACAGTAGTTCTTCTGGCAGTTCTTTGCCTGGCCATCATCAACTGCTGTCAAAACATTAGTGTCGTCCCCCAGACCCTTCCTCAAGCATACTTACCACACAAAAATAACTTAGTTTAGCAGTGCACAAACAATTATTGACAGCATATGTACACTTACCGCATTGTTGAACCATGTATACCACCAGAATCCACTGGATTGACAACTAACATGTGATCTATTTAGGGGAAATCTTGTGGAAAGTCCCTAATTACCTTAAGCGGACACTCATGATATGTGGTTTTAAATTGAATGATTTAAGAATGTAACTGGATGGTGAGGCGTACTCTAATCGGCTCAACTTTAATGAGAAACTCGAGCCTCTCGTGAGAAACTACATCGCTTGAGCAACGTTTGAAGAAGTAAGAGTCAAGAATATTGAGGTACTCTATGATATATGCCGGTCTTGAATGCTAACGAAACGAGGAGTGAAGTTTGTGCAATGTGTCACATCGCCACACACTGATTCACCGTGTTTGTGTGATAGGGTTTTTGACCTGTCCACAAGATGTTGAAAGGAAATTCATTCCACCACATGTTGAAAGGAAATTCATTCCAACTTGTGAAGTTATTGATATACTCATTGTTGGGGTCCACGGGGACATCGATGATCATTTACCAGTTAGCTGTAAGTGATGTCACAACAGAAGGAAAGGAACCATTTCCATACCCCTATGGCATACTGATTTTCCAGGTCAGTTTATGTACACTCAACCACAGAAATGTAGAACTTTGGTTGCAGGTGGAAAATAAACACCTTTTTACTCCATTACAAGAGATTCACCCAGCTGGGATAAAATGTTGAAGTGAATGTCATTAGTACCAACTTGTTCATCAGGTATTGGACAATTCCAAGTGTCCAGATTATGCAGTTGTCCTCATGTTCAAGTTTACACGTTGAGGCAAGTTCCACAACATCCTATAATCTATTACTATATCAGTGTGGAATAATGCTTATATAATATTTTTCATATTCCAGGCTTTAGGTACGTGTATTGTATTTAACACCTGCTTGTTGGTTTTTGCAGGCCATCTGGTCATATTGGTTTATCCACTAGCAGTTGAATGTGATCATGGTACATATGTAAGTTGAGACCATGCAAGAACAAAGATACAGGTGTCATGAATTTCAGGTCAGTTAACGTTCAGAGGAATTGTATTATTGCAATTGTTCTTTTTGTAGTTATCAATTATCAGTGACCAGTTTGTGATAGCGTACTTTAGTTTGACTAATGACCAAATGTTCTGGTTTACATGCTTACCCAACAGTTATGTTACTCACTTAACCTGCATATGGGATATATATTTTTTAGTTCATTTTGAATATCCATCCTTTATTGGTACAGCCTGGCATATTGATTTTTGCACATTCTCTTTTTAATTCAGTGCCTACTGGATTGTTTCGTCAGATATCGAAACAGGTGTCTTTGGTGTTGCGACCGATGTTCCAGGTCAGTTGCATGTGTGTTTAATTTAAGGTTGACTTCAGTGCCTGCTTATTCTTTTACAGGTCTCGGTATCGAGTGTCATGAATTTCAGGTCAGTTGACGTACAGAAGAATTGTATTATTGCAATTGTTGTTTTTGTAGTTATCAATTATCACTGTATACTAGTGATGTGAATTTCCAGGTCAGTCTACTCAGATGTATTGGGCATAGTGTTGATGGGTTCAAACAAATATCCAGTGTAGACTGTAGTGGCATCAAGGGTGTTAATTTCCAGGTCAGTTTACATGTTGTGGTGTTAGTGATTTTTCCTAGTACCCAGATGTTAAGTGTATTGTATTTAATGCCCACCTGTTATGTTTTTAAATTATGGTATATCAGTGTAGACAGTGCAACAGTAAGCCTTCTGTGTTGTAGTAACTATTTGTTTCATAATTATGCTGTTGTCCCGGAATGGCACAATTTTTGGGCAACCAGTGTGAAGTCCAGTGGTACAAACATTGTATTATGACCATGCAAGTTGTGATAGTGTACGTTTGTTTGACTAATGTCCTAATGTTCAGGTTTTGACATGCTTACCCAACAGTTATGTTATTCATTCACTTAGCCTGGGATATAATTTTTGTTCATTTTGATTATCCATGCTATTATTGATGCAGCCGGGCATATTGATTTTTTGTACATTCTCTTTTAATTCAGTGCCTGCTGGATTGTGTCATCAGATATCGAAACAAGTGTTTTTGGTGTTGCGACCAATGTTCCAGGTCAGTTGCACGAGCGTTTAATTTAAGGTTAACTTAATTCAGTGCCTGCTTATTCTTTTACAGGTCTCAGTATCGTCATGCTGACATACAAGAAATCATCACTATTGTTGGAACTATTTTTAGTCAAGTCTTGATATGATGTTGATTAACGTTGCTACACATTGTTGTATGTTTACCATATGGCAAGAAATTTTCATGGCCATCATGAAATTTGAATATTGTGTAAGTTGTGTGGAACAATCCCAACTCATACATGGTCACTGGCAAACCACGAACCACAGTTGAGCCACAACACCACCAACCACATTCGAGCAATCCATTACAAAATTTTGTTGCACATTTTTGTGTGCATACTTAATGAAAGCCACAACACAAGCTACATGGTACACACTACATAGAGGTGGTAACCCCTAAAGGCTTGTTACCTTTTGTATTCACCTTACCGGCCTTTGTGGTTAATCTATTAAAAATTAGAGAATTGAAGAGTATGCTTAAAGCACCTTCACTAGTCTATTTGTAAACACTCGCATGGGGTGTGGCACTAAATGGAATTTAAAAGATTTCTGCTTAAAACGCCATCCCGATGGGGAACTTACGGTTCAGCACGCTGTCACAACTTGTTTATCAGGCATTAGAGTTTGTGTCCACATTGTGTCTTTAAAAGTTATTGTAGGGATTAGAGGTTTGATTGAAGAAAATACGCGTATAGGCAAACCAGGATTGGATAATGTCAGTGCTAGATGGACTATACAAACACGGCTACGTTGACTGGTATAACGTGACAGTAGTTGCAACATAAGGTAGAGAAATAAAGTGAAATACGCCTATTTTTTTATTTTGCGATGGTTACTTTTTTATTTTAGCGAGGTCGCAAGAAAACTATGATGATGATGACTCCTAAAGATTTTTTAATCACGTAACGCAATACAAATCTATTGAGAGATGTTGCATAATCTAGGACTAATATTGTGAAACCGGCCCTACACGTAAATAACTCACAGTAGTGGCCGCGCGTCTTTTAATTGGACGTGCGTTTTGTAGTTTCTTGGCCGCGCGACTCACTACCGTGAGTCTTGATATGTATAATTTGTACATTTACTGATAAAATATTTAAAGTACATCTACTTCATCTTTTCTTCTTCCCGTGGAAAAGAAAAAAAGATAGGTTAAAAAACTCCCAAAGCCGGCCATAGGCCGGCTTTGGGGTATACAAATACAAAAAAAAATGAAACCTAATCCAAAACAGCCAAGCTGTAAAACAACTTGCAGCCCTCAAAAAGGCTATGGTGAAAAAAGATGTGAAATCCAAGGTGGCGGCCAAGAAATGGTTGTGATGGTAGGTTAATGGTAAAAATTTTAATAATGACAATTCAGGTGAATTTTGTGCCAAGACCAAGCGGCACAAAAATTCACCTGAATTGTCGTTATTAAAATTTTTACTATTAACCTACCATCACAGCCATTTCTTGGCCGCCACCTTGGATTTCACATCTTTTTTCACCATAGCCTTTTTGAGGGCCGCACGCTTTTTTTACAGCTTGGCTGTTTTGGATTAGATATATATATATATATATATACACACATCTAAAGATTCAATTATGGGTCAGCAGCAGATATGCTCTGGATACGTTTGGTTTGCATCATTTTTGTTCAAACATGGTCTCCAGGCCTTCCCCTAAAGACATTTCACTTCAAATCCAAACCCCCTTCAAAAAAATCCTGGCTATCCCCAATAAAACTAACATGGTTATATTTTGTTATGTACCATTACTTAGAATGTTGAATGCATGCATCTACACCTGATCAATGCTGCACTCGATAATGGTATAGGCATGAGTTACTTGGTACATAACACTATTCAAATCCTTTTCTGTCTTGTTGATCGTTAATGTGATGGATGTTGATCGTTGATGTGATGGCTGAGCAGGGTATATGCAGTCTCCAGCCTAAGTAAATGAAGAGCTCAAAAGGTCACTTGTGCCACTCAAAGTTTAAAAAATACACATGGAAATCATCTAGGCAACTTTCTAAGTGAGTCCATGTTTCTAGCTTGTGTTTCAGCTGGCCAGTGGCATTTTAAGGTGCCAGAGTGTTCCCCAGTAGCTAGCACACATCTCTAGAAATCCATTATAGTGAAAAGCAGGTTGTAGTGAAAATATGTGGTATATTGTTGTGGCTATCAATTCATGGTGGAAAGTAAAGTTCAATGGTGTGTACGTAGATCAATGATTTTCAAAATTTTGCTTGCACCTGAATTCTCTATAGGGTGACTTGTTTGTAGCTGACGTCTCTACAGATTGACTTGTAACCTAGCTTAACTCTGTGCAAGGTGAATTGTTTCATAGTTGAGCTTTCTACAAGATGAATTGTTTGTAGTTGGACTGTTACATAACCGCATCCAGAGAGTGATTTGTAAAATAGCAGAGCTCTCACTTGTAATAAAACTGAACTCTCTGCAGGATGATTTGTTTGCAACTGAAGTCCCTACAGGATGATGTATAACATAACTGATCTCTCTACAGGACGAATTGTAATGCAGCTGAACTCTCTACAAGGTGACTCATTACATCATGCATAGCTGAATGCTCTTACAGAGTGCCTCATTAGGGATCTGTGATACTAATACAATTTCTATGTATCACAATATGATACTATTGTTACGGTACAACGTGTTCAACTCTTAATAACGCCCAGCTAGTCCTAGGCGCATGTGTATTCAATAATACCATCACACACCCCCTCATAAAGGAGAGGGATACAACAACAAAAATGTGAGGCCTAGGTACAAGTGATGATTAAAAGAAGAATATAATACATAAACTCATGGGCCTAATACAACCAAAAACACTAGCATGCAGTTTACAAAAGGTACACCATGTGAGTCAAAGTCCTCTGGACAGAGCGTCCGCCACAACATTTCGTCTTCCAGGAATGTGGGTAATATTAAGGTTGTACTCTTGTAGGATCAGGCTCTATCGTAACAAACGTTGATTATTATTCTTGACACGATTGAGGAAAACCAGAGGATTATGATCAGTATAAATGTCTATTGGAAACTTAGCTGGCATAACATAAAACTCAAAATGCTGCAGTGCTAGTATCAAGGCCAGAGCTTCCTTTTCACTAGTAGAGTAATTTCTCTGAGAACTGTTAAATTTCTGGGAAAAGTAACCGATTGGGTGTTCAAGTTTCTCAGCACTATCTTGCATCAGAACAGCTCCTAGTCCCAAATCACTAGCGTCAACATGTATAAGAAACGGTTTCTCAAAGTCCGGCATGGCTAGTACAGGTGCAGTGGTGAGTAACCTTTTAACCTTGTCAAATGCTGCTTGCTGATCTTCCTTCCAGTTAAACATCTGTTTCTTCTGTAAGAGTTGTGTCAAAGGCTCGGCAACAACTGCAAAGTTTTTACAAAACTTGCGATAATATCCGACCATTCCCAGAAATCTCATCAACTGACTCTTGTTGGTGGGTACAGGGAAACTAACAATGGCTTTCACCTTGGCCTGAATGGGTTGGATCTTCCCCTGACCAACAACATGTCCCAAATAAGTGACGCATGCCTGGCCAAATTCACTTTTGGCTAAATTCACTGAAAGTTGAGCTTGCCTGAGGCGGATCAGAAAAGTCTTCACTCGTTGCAGGTGTTGTTCCCATGTACTGCTAAAGATAATAATGTCATCAATATATCCCTAAACTCCCTCTAAATCAGCTATAACTCGGTGAATCATCTGCTGAAAAGTAGCAGGCGCACTCTTCATCCCAAAAGGCATTACCTTGTATTGATAAAAACCTGCTGGGGTAACAAAAGCTGATATCTCTCTAGCCCATGGAGTCAAAGGTACCTGCCAGTATCCTTTTAGTAAGTCAAATTTACTAACATAGTTTGAACTGCCAACCTTATCAATGCAGTCTTCTACTCGTGGGATAGGATAAGAGTCAGCTTTAGTTACCAGGTTTACTTTACGAAAATCTGTGCAGAACCTGTAACCTCCATTACCCTTAGCAACCAGTAAACAAGGGGAGCTCCATTCACTCTGACTCGGCTCGATGATGTTATGTGCCAGCATATAATCTATTTCCTTCCTCATTGCCTCAAGTTTCACTGGGTTCACGCGATATGGATGCTGCTTAATTGGGTGAGAATCCCCCACATCCACATCGTGTGATACAATAGGTGCCTGTTTTGGTACATCAGGAAATACATCTGTGAACTCCATGATCATTGAAGAAAGTTGTTCTTGTTGTGAGCAGGATAGGTGGTGTAGCTTGCTCTCAAGGTTATCTAGCACTTCAGAATTCTTCAACTTCATGCTGTCATTTGTGATGTTGTCACATATGGATGGGCTCTCACCAACTTCTGTAACTCCTTTCTTGGCGACTAGGACTGGAGCAGGATGGTTAACTGGTCGAACACCACTCTCAGATCTCTCAATATATGGCTTCATCATATTCACATGACATAAACGCTGTGACTTTCGCCTGTCAGGAGTGTTGATAACATAGTCCACCTCATTGACTTTCTTAGCTACCGAATATGGACCAAAATACCTTGCTTGAAGAGGGTGGTTCTGAAGGGGTAACAATACAAGCACTTTGTCTCCAATACTGAAATGACGTTGCTTGGCATTCTTATCATACCACAGCTTCATCTTGGTCTGGGATGATTTCATGTTCTCTTGAGCGAGCTCACAGGCTACTGTTAGCCTATTGCAAAGATTACACACTTGGTCTAACAAATTGAGGAGTTCCTCTTTCAGCCAGCTTTCCATCAACACCTTAAGAGGCCCACGAACAGTACGTCCAAAAACTAATTCAAATGGGCTTAAGCCCAGTGATTCCTGAACTGCTTCACGTACTGCAAAAAGTAGCAAGTGGATTCCTTGATCCCATTGCTTCTCATATTGAAAACAATAAGCACGAATCATGTTTTTTAATGTTTAGTGAAAACGTTCAAGTGCTCCTTGTGATTGTGGATGATATGCGGCTGATTTACACTGCTTAATCCCCAACTGATAAGTGGCCTGCTGCATGACATTCGACATAAAATTAGAGCCTTGGTCTGATTGAACCAAGGTAGGAAGACCAACCAATGAGAAAAACTTGACAAGGGATTCTACAATTCGGTGTGCTTTAATGTTGCGAAGAGGGATAGCCTCTGGAAAACGTGTAAACCTGCACATGATTGTAAGTAAGTATTGATTTCCAGATTTAGTCTTGGGCAGAGGGCCGACACAGTCTATAATAATCTCACTAAACGGTTCACTGCAAATTGGGATCGGTTTGAGAGGTGCCACAGGGATCATTTCATTAGGTTTTCCAACCATCTGGCACACATGGCAGGACTTGCAATATTCATAAACATCTTTTCTCAGATGTGGCCAATAAAAATGATTCAGGATTTTCGCATATGTTTTGTTAACACCTAGGTGGCCGGCCATTGCTGACCCATGTGCTAGACTCAAAATCTCTCCCCTATACTTCTTTGGCATCACAATCTGGTGAGCAACTGTCCACTCTTCGTCAGCTGGAACATCTCATGGTCGCCATTTTCACATCAGTACTCCTGACTTCCAGTAAAAACACTGTCCATGTTTGCTGGCTTCATCTTCACTAATTGCATACTGCGCTAATTGAGCAACTTCACCATCACTTTCCTGATCAGCTATCAGTTGACCTCGGGAGGCGGGAACATTACTAATTTCTTCTACTGGGGTAGAAACATGCTTTGCCGGTTGTCTGGAGCTGCTCTCTAACTGCTGACTGTGCTCAGTTTCTGCTGTGGTACTGGGAGCAGTACTGGACATCTCATCACCTAAGTGTCGGTCAGCTTGTGATTGAGCGCGACATACAGCTGCTCGTGTAACCACACACGCTGGGAATGTCTTGCCAAGTCCATCATCGGCAGAGGTTAAACACAGCACATTGCTAACGTCACTAATAACCTGTGGATCGGGTTGAACTCTACCACCTGCTAGGTCGTTTCCAAGTATCAGGGAGATACCTTCGACTGGCAAAGTAGGCCTTATACCTACTATAACAGGTCCTGACACTAATTCTGATTGGAGGAATATCTGGTGAAGTGGGACATTGATCACATCCAGCCCTATGCCTTGTATCAGTACACCAGATCCAATAGAGGTTTTCTCAGAGAGTGGCAGTGTGTTATCTACCAACAGGGACTGAGTGGCTCCAGTATCACATAAAATTTTGACTGCAACAGTTTCTCCATCCTCTGAGAGGGACACATAACCTTCAGATACAAATGGGTGATAATCAGTCGAGGAAGGTGATTCATCACTATTCTTGACTGGAGGGACATTACGAGTGACAGGAGAGTTAACTGTACTGACCAAAAGATCACCAGAGGGATTATTTATCTTCCGTTCCAAAGTCCAGCACTCTGAAATCACATGACCGCGACGCTTACAGTAGTTACATATGGGCCCTCCAGAGCCACCTCTAGACTGACGTGGTCTATGACCGTCTGCTGCATTACCAGCTGACTTGGGTTTTGTGGGAGTACCACTATGGCTATTGCGGCTGGATGGGTCATCTTGTGGTACACTACCACGAATACTACTAGGAGCTACGAAAGAGCTTCGGTGGGTTAATGAGTAGTCATCAGCAAGGGTAGAAGCTTGTTGGAGATTGTCTGCTTTCTGCTCTTCAATGTAAGTCTTGACATTATCAGGTAAACAACTCTTAAATTCTTCAACTAAAATCATCTGACGAAGTTTCTCATACTCTTTTGCTACTTCCTTTGATGTGCACCAGCGATCAAATAAAGCTTCTTTTGTGCGGGCAAATTCTGTGTATGTCTGCTTCTCATCCTTTCTACACTTCCTGAAATTTTGTCTGTAAGCTTCCGGTACAAGTTCATATGCCTTCAAAACAACCTGCTTAACATGATCGTACTGTGAACTTTGCTCAACACTTAAAGCAGAATATACTTCTCTGGCTTTGCCAGTTAGTACACTTTGTAGTAACACCATCCACACTTCCTTTGGCCATGCTAAACTTGTTGCCACTTTCTCAAAATGGAGGAAGTACTTGTCTACTTCTTTTTCTTAGAACTGTGGCACAAACCGTATATGTTTACTTACATCAAATGTTGTGGCTTCAGGGGATTTAGCTGGTGTAACAACAGCTTTCTCTAATTCTTTTATCTTCAACTGCACAGACAATTCCTTCTCTCTAACTTCAAGTTCGCGTAGTTTCAGCTGGCTTTCTCTTTCCCGCTCGCGATCCTGCAATTCTAGGCGTTTAAGCTCGAGTAGGTTCTTATCCACAGTTTTCGTAGGCACGTCATCAATGGTTTCTTCAGGAACTAATTCTTCGTCGAATAGATATTCCATAACCAACTTACAAAGTTCGTCCTTTCTAGTCATGGTGGTCGTTGATAGTTTAAAGTGCGTGGCGATTTGTTGCAACTGTCCCTTCTTCAAAGTTCGAACAACTTGTAACGAAGGTTCATTAACAAAAGTGTCCAAGTTAAACTCTGCCGACATCTTGTACGAAATATTAGAATACAATAAAATAGCTCGACTTCACCGAAAACCTGTCAGTAAGAAACAAAAGAACAACAAAGAGCGACAACAATACGACGGAATACCTTTGCAGGTACCGTTAACCCGGTACCAAGGACTTTAAGTGATTGGTTAGAAATAATGGCGGACGCCTTGGTGAAGTCCACTCTTAAAGCAAAGGTGAATGACTGTCCTGCATACAAAGACAGCTGATGCAATGACTTCTTTTGTCGTCTATGTTGATTAGAAGATCGGTTCTCGGCGCGTCAGCTCCCGGACAAGCCCCCAAGTTTGTTACGGTACAACGTGTTCAACTCTTAATAGCGCCCAGCTCGTCCTAGGCGCATGCGTATTCAATAATACCATCACACTATGCTACAAGAATATCGATACTAAGTACATGATACAACCATTAAAATCATGTCTGTAAAAAGAATGACTGTGAGCCACGAGCTAAGCACTGATGACAGTGTGGGTAAAGAAACAGAAACAGAAACAGAAAACTCTCGACTGTCTTGAGAGAAAGCTAAAAGTGAACTGCAATGCTAAAATTGGGTATTCAAACAACACAACTTGATTTTTCAATGCATTTAGAGCAGTATCACCCTACTGAATGTTCAGAGGCACAAGTGAGTGATGATCATTCTCAACAGCCACATAGTTCTAAGGATTCAAGTAAGCCAACTCACCTACAAACAAAGATTACAGATACTTACCCTTTGGTAGAGCCTTACCATAAAAACAATCCTAGATACAAAGCCTGTGAAGAGGCATTAGCAAATGTCTTTGTGTTTAGATTTACAGCCACTGAGCATCGTCAGCAGCCCACCGTTCTTACAGTTACTCAATACCCTCAATCCATAGCTCATGCCAGCTTCTTCCAGTCAATTTACCATAGTAGTAATATCAAATCTGTACAAACAGATTAAATCTAAGGAAAAAGATAGTCTGGGCAAAGCCAATTACGTAACTGTCAGTTGAAACATTTTCCAGTATTTTAAACTGTTTCTCAAATCATCTGCAAGGTTGACTGCAGTATGTGACTCAGTGTTTTCTTGAACCTGTAAACAATAGTGCTTCAGACTCCATGAAGAATCTATAAACTGAGTGGGGAATGAAATTCATAAACAATTGTGACATCTAGACCATCCATCAGCACTGTGGAGTCACTAGAATGATGATGAGAATAATGAGCAGAAAGAGCCAGCCACAAAGAAAAAAAAGGGGGTTCACTTCTTTCTAGGTCTTTTTGTAAGGTGGTTACCACTAAAACTAGTAAGATTCTTACAGACTTCGGAAATAATCAAGTCAAAAATTCATTGCCATCATCATGATATGATTGCTGGTTTAAATGATGACCCAAACACAAGAAGTTTAATACGTGCATCTTTAAAAGGTAGTCAAAAGTATTTGTGCATGCCCACAACAAGTATAAGGTCAGAAGAGCTCTTTTCCACATCAGGTAATGTGCTAACACATAAGAGAAACAGACTGCTTCCAGAAATATTAACCAGCTTGTAATTTCATCCAAGTTTTCAGTCTTAACGTCGTGAAAGTAATCAGACTAAACTTTTTAATTATAATTAGCTATAGTACCATGTGGGTAGTGCATGTGGTCCTTCAGTATTGTGTCATATCAGCAGGTTTGTTCTGTGATTTGTGATACACAAAATTCCCTGTATCGCAGAGTCCTACTCATTATATTATGTAGCTAACTGCTTTAAAGACTATTAGAGTATCTCAATCACACACTTGCTTACACAGTTGAATCCTATTCGTCTAAACCACTGAAAAGCTTTTCAACGATGAATAATCACTCGTTTTTGTCCCATTCATTTAAGCAGTTTGCCAGCTAGTTTATTAGCAAAACTTGATCACATGATTGTTACACAATGTTGATTTTTGTGCTGTATCTTCATGGTCTTTAATTTGATTTCTTCCAAAGCACAAGAGTGTTGAGGTCCAATAGTTATCCTATCGATGCACTGGTTTTCAGCTTCTTCCCATAAGTGCAGGGGCGGATCCAGAGTTTGGAAAGAGGGGGGCACCTTGCTGAAAAACAGTTGAAGACCAAAAAAAAAAAAAAAAGGTCACAACAATAATAGCTAGTGATCCTTTACCAAATATATCACGTCTGTTATGTAAAATAAAATCCTATTTATAGCTCCATAGGTAAGCTACACTGCCTCATGAACATTGTGACTGCTTTATTAGAGTAACTGACTGCTCTATTAGAGTATCTCGATCTTGTATGCAATTTCTTGAAGGGGGGGGGGGGGGGGGGGGGGGGGCATTTGCCCCAAATGCCCCATCCTGGATCTGCCATTGAAGTGGTTTACCCTTTAGCCATGACAACATACTGAAGTTCTTTTTTGTGAATAATTAGTATAACTCATTACCGTTTATATCGTATTCAAACAAACATTGTACAATGATTTGGTTAAGTAATCATTTAAAGTCTCCAGTTCTTGTTAGGTTAGGTAATCCAAAGGCTGCAGCACATGTTGCTGTCAGACCTTCAGTGCTGGTCACTGTAAAGTACTACTAATAATAAATACTTAGGTTTAAAGGAAGAAAATCCGTCCCTCCTGGAGGAGACTGAGTGTGGCGCTCCACTAGACATTGAGTGGCCTGCAGTTCGAATCCTGGGGTAGGAGGAATTTTTTTTTTTCTTTGGCCCTTTTCTGTTTCACCTTATTGTTAGCTAGGTTAAGTAATCATTTAAAGTCTCCAGTTCTTGTTAGGTTAGGTAATCCAAAGGCTGCAGCACATGTTGCTGTCAGACCTTCAGTGCTGGTCACTGAAAAGTACTACTAATTTGTCTTTAAACCATCTTGTTGCAAGATTTGCAATTGTGCAAAAAAACAAAAAACAGAAGAAAACTATGCTCAAATTTGGTATGTACATATGTACACAACTGAAGGTGGAGGGCATTTCCATGCATAGTAAAAATTGTCTCATTTTACAAATACATCACAGAGCTATGTAGGTGTGAAAATTGCATTATTATTCTTCCTATCAATAACCCACTGGTGTGGAGCACCAGCTTCTTGGGCTGCATGACGCACTGCTGTGTGTCTTGATCAGTGTTTCACTTTGCCTGATATATACACATGAGCCTAAGGGCCGCAAGTTCTCATACTGTTGCATGTATATATTTGGTAAAGCATTAGTACTCATGCCCATTGTATAACTATCTGTTTATTACCCGTAATAAAAGTCACTCACCATCATTATCCATTATAGTAACTGTAGATTGGTCAGGATTACCTACAGTAACACGGGAAGGTAGTGAAGGATCAATAGTGACAGTAAACATCTCAGTATTCTCCAATATGTTATCATCATTTATTGGAACATTAAATGGAACAATGGTGTCTCCAGTAGGAAATGTGACAGTGTACGGTCCAGAATCATAATCAACACGTCCTCCTGTAACATTATTACTACTATTAACATTTTGTGATGATGTTACTTCACTCACCAGTGGCAGTATTCTGAGTATCTCTAACTTGTACAGTAATAGGAAATGATGCTGAGTTACTGAGAACTAGTACAGGTTGTAC
Organism: Dysidea avara; assembly: GCF_963678975.1. Lineage (NCBI taxonomy): Eukaryota > Metazoa > Porifera > Demospongiae > Dictyoceratida > Dysideidae > Dysidea > Dysidea avara. The sequence continues at coordinate 3,479,060 of NC_089286.1, forward strand.
TGGTCCAGCACCTTCATTAATATTGTATGTTGACTGATTAAACCTCACAGAGGTACCTACATATTGAACAACAACAACATTGATTACACAGTATATCATATCGTACTTTGGATGGGAGAATCAAAACAATGCCACGCACTGTATTGTCCATACAGTACTAACAAGAGTTCATAATATAATATTGTATATCATAAACTCTTGGTACTGATTAGCTGCATAACTGTACCGTATGAATCATACAGTACAGTTATGTGCTTAATTGGGCAAATACAGTACAGTTATGCGGAGAACTTATTTAAGGAATGTTATGAAAATAATCCCACATACATGACACTGTAAATTACTAAACTAACCAAACTAATCCTACCAGTTTGTTTTACAGCTAGAAATAGATTATATAAACACTTACTGATTGTCTGATCACAAAGCTATTTAAATGCGGGAATACGACTCCACTAAGACAGCACGATTGATCACATGCGTGACATTGTAATCACTAAAACTAGCCAAAATAATCCTGTTAGTTCATTCTACGACTAGAAATAGGTTATATAAACACTTACTGATATTCTGATCACCAAAAATTGCAGCGGTGTGAGTACTAGAGAAAATCACTCCAAGCCGGATGACCGGGAAGTACAATATACCACTTAAAGCACTGCCTATGCTTGTGTGTACAAAAAATACAGCACACGGGAGTGTCTCAAGGCAAATACAGCACTCGGCTTTGCCTTATTCTGTATTAGCCTCTTGACATGTCCCCTCTCATGTTGTATTTTCCGTACACACATACAATAGTGCTTTAACTAGAACATACAATATGATAGCACTGTATAGTAAGGATCATGAAGGTTTGGGCTTTTCTAACCAAAAATATCACCTTAAAACAAGTCCACTTTCCCTTCATAACAGTTTGGCAGTATTGGTTAGGTGTAATCAATCCCAAAAGTGCCAGCAGGATAATCCCATTCCAATAAATTTCTGTGGAATTTTCTGCCTGACAAGCTGACTGACTGATGCCACTACTTTTTATTGCTGGAACCACACTTCATTTTTAAATTAAGTTTTAATTACACTTGTTATAGAAAATGGCAGCATTATTTAATATATTTAACACTTAAGAGGTTATGCAGACTCTACTATAGGTATTCCTTTGAATGACATGACATATTAATGTCTAATCACTGTCTTGTGTGCATCAATGTGATGTCAAGTTACAATCATTTCATCTATGTAATGTACGTCTGAAAAACTGGATCCAACCCAAGTAACTTTTGAAGGATATCATATGTAGAAAATACATATTGATTTAATAGCTGATATTATACAGTATGGTAGTAAGTGGGAATAATGACTTTCTTGCAAAAAAAATAAATAAACAAGAAACTAGTTCACAATTAATACTTTTGTCATGGCATGTACAACTAATTCTATATGTGACTTCAGTTCAACCATGAAATACTTCCAATAAGGTGCTGTGAAGTTTAAAAATATATTCAGTGGAATATTCTAATGACTGACAGACTAACTGCCTGACTGACTGATGCTTTCAAACAGGCATAACTCGATAATGGCTAATACTACTGGGTTAGATTTTATCACTATTACATGTCACCACAGACCAACAGATATACTGCAGTACACATCATGGCCTTGCTGCTTTCTCCTATTAATCTCTTTTCTAGAAAATAGTAGAACTCATAACTTTATGTGAAATAGCCGTTGCGTTTACCAGTTAGGGGTTTGTATTTTGTCACATAATTATAACCTCATACGATTGACACTATTCTTTCCTTTGATGCAGTGCTATAGAAATTCACTAATCATAAAGCAAGAGTTTATGCTGAAAAAATTAGGAATTTTACAAGCTAGTAGAGATCACTAGAATAATAAGAAAGTGGATCATCATCTACAGTAATACCCAAGCCCAACATCATTTCTCACTAGTGCACATCAATAAAAACTCACTAATTAAAGGACGTGGCAGCCATTTTGCTAGCGAGTCATTATCGTTCATGACATGCTAGCAAAATGGCTGCCACATTCTTTAATTAGTGAGTTTTTTAATCAGATGCACTTGCGAGAAATGACGTTGCACTTGGGAAACCGTAAACTGTACTCTGGTTTATTAAACATTTTAAGGGCTCAAGTATCAACCAAATATAACATTGTATTTGTTAATATTGCTTTACAAATAAAAATTTCACCATTACTCTACTGACATTCCTCATATAAAGGCTTTTATTTCTCTCCCAGCATGTTTGACTAGTTGAGCCTTTATTTGAGACTGGGAATGTATTTTGGATAGATCCAAGTGATGCTAAGCATTTAACTCATTAATGGCCACTGCCACCATTTGGTGGCATGGCATTATAACTCACTTATAGAATAAACTTTAGCCTTGCTATAACTTGTAAAATGCATTACATAGCAAGATGCACTAATACTGAAACGGACATGCCCATAGAGGCCCTGTTTCTAGGATAACCAGATCCTTCCCAGACTAGTGCGTGTTTGTTGTGTAATAGCGTAAAGTGTAACCTTTATAATATGATAATTAAATTGTTCTTCAAATTGAAACCAGTAGCTGATAACAAAGAAAGTGTTATACATCGATGGAGACGGGCAAAGTTAACAGTCGGCAATTTTATCCTAGACATGGCTTGGTGGATACGAGTGCAGATACATATGCACAACACCAGAAATGGGACAAATCACAAAGAACCCAGCTGTGGAATGGATCGCACTGTAAGTAAACTGTATAGAATAGTTCTTTGGAGTGTAATACACCTTAGTAAATAGCTAGTTGGGATTCTGTTGTTTGTGCCGGCCGGTTTTTACCAAAGTTTAGACTTTGTTGCTTGATAACTTCATTGCAGTTACTGTTATGTAAGCAAAAACAACACAGTTGACCTCCTTAGTTTATAGAGAGTATGTAGATATATGGTTACTAAGTAGTTCTGTGTACTGGACAGTTAGCATGATGCGATTTGGCAATTCGGCCAGTGGTCCCAGAGAATTTGGCCGTCAATGGGTTATTAATTGATGTTGAGTCATGGTAGAATACTGAGAACGTACTTATATACGTCATGCTAACTTTACAAACAAATGTAGTAAATGCCTTAAAATGATCAGAAAATGGTTGTATTATACATATCCGCATTCACACTGACTCGCATGAACTACTCACAGGATTACTTCATCCCTCAGATTGTTTTAAACTTAATGTTTGCATGATAATTTCTACATAATTTCCTTTATGTCTGGAAGCTTAAATGAGGTTACTACATTTCTATTTAGAATAGAAACCTGCAACATGGTTACCACAACTAGTAAGTAGCCTGTGGTTCATGGTTGTTTAATTGATTCAAAATTGTGACTGAATCTATACAGACACAATTACACAAGCCTAAATTTACAGTATAAAGCATTGAATACAATAAGTGAAATACTTTTAAAATTTTTGAGCACTTTGTTCTTAGTGAAGATAGGGACTAACAATAAAAACCTGGATATCACCTCATTTGCCTAGTCAAGAAGAGCTTGGAAATCTTTGTTTCAATGCCGTAGGCTTAAGGATGTGGACGCTATGGGCATTTGTTTACGTCACACAGAAACAATATTTGATTTTTCTTCACTAATTTTGCCTTTGCATGTAATGAAGAAATGTGATATAAGGAAAATCATACCCAGTAATCAATACTCCTACCCATGGCGAATAGTGTTGTGAACCGGTATGGAAAAACCGGTTATTAACTGGGTCAAGCCAATTATTGGCAAAGAAGCCTTTTAACCGGTTTTGCCCACCCACTTGGTAAACCATAAATTACTCCTGCTGACAACTGTTAACATTACAACATAACCTCAAAGCATGTGTAAATATGTGCTTGTAATAGCTGTTATTGTAAGGCAGGATGTTGATGGTCACTTTGGTACCACCCTAAGGCATGTTTAGTGCCATAATGTCTGCTAATTTACAATCAGACAATAACTGGTCAATATCCAATTATTCACCTTCCAATAACCGGTTTTAGTAAACTCTGCAGGTTCACAGCACTAATGGCGAACAAGGTGCAAATTTTGACTCAGTGTATCATTCTGCTTGTAAGTTACAACTGTTTTAGTATGCGAATTAATTTATTTTTCCTATACTTTGTGTATAAATAGATTTTTCTGTTGTTACCACTTTGTAGGGTTGTAACTCCCAAAATTATACCTAGTACATTATAAATTATAATATTTATTGAACAGGAATTCAAAAAATCCAAAATTGTGTTGGGTTTTCACAGATCCAGTCACAATTACCAAAGTCAAAAACAAAATACTGAAAATAGCCTTACTGTTAGCTTACCATCTGGACAAGACAGGCATCAGTGATGCATTATTGTCATGGTATGGTGCCAACATTATCCAATACATTAGAAGGGTAAATATTGATACTTGCAGCCACTTTTCTTCCCTTTTTCTTTACCAGAGAAATAGTTTACCGAGGGCACAAGACAGACATCATTGGTGCTAATGTACTAACGTCACAATGTAAAGCTGACAATATCAATTTGAAGGGATGGTAAGGCTCAACTGTAACAGAAACAGTCCACTATTCCTTTATCCTGTTCAGTCAGGGAAATTTTTTAAACTACTTAGACAACCACAACCAATATCAGTGTGCCTTGGAAAGTAATTTTGTAAGTAGCTCACACATACATCATTCTTGGGTGTCTAAGCATAGTAACCTTGTCAGCTTGTTCTAACTATAACAGCAAGAGAGAGAATTAAAGCCTCTTACAGAAGACTTCATTAATATCCCTGGTCTACATTTATTTATACCAGCATTTATTCTTTTATAATGTGCTAGATACCTTTCAACTTATAATCGAGACAAGCATTTATTCAAAAGTAGCTTTTATATATTATGTATATATCAAGTTGAAACTTAACCTTGGTTCTCTTGGAGATAAAAAACAGCACAAGAAAATTGTGCAATTTATTCACACGCACTTGTTTAGAACACAAAACACTTACCAAATCCATCTCTATCCTGTAGTGATACAGTAGCTGCACTAGTTCCACCCAACAGAACATCTGTAGAAGTTGATGTTATTATAATATTCATTTCAAATGATTCAACAGGTTCTAAGATATTATCATCAACAACAGTGAATGATACATCATGTGACAGGTCCCCAGCTGGTATGATAACACTAACATTACTGTTATTGGAGCCACTGAAGATGTAGTCATCCCTAACTGTACACAACACATTACAGTGATGAGCAGATATTACTAGTACTCACTTTTAGCTGTTATATCAGTTGATTGAAGTGTTAATGTGATATCAAATGGTGCTGGTTGTGATACAGTTAGGGAGATGGTAGATGATGAACCTTCTATACCAGAAAATTCTCCTCTACTAAAGCTCACAAAATAAACCACTACATAGAACAATACAAGAATACAGGTAAATACATGCAATACAATGAACAAAAACTGATTTACTCTTTTTACAGTCAGGATGTGCAACAGGTAACAACACTGTAGTGAGAGGATTGTACGTTTTGCTAACAAACATAAAACATTGTTTGCTATTTACTAGATTTCTTTACCTACATAGCACTGGCAACTGCTCTATGGTACAAAGCAAAGTGCCCACAGTGATAAAATTGCATGCAACCACTACCACTCACTACCCACTACAAATTCACCTCTGACGTACATAGTTAAGGCCCCACACTACATTTCTGGACCCAACCCTGTCTCTTGTAGCCACCACTATTCTAAACCTGGGAACATCACTGGGCACAAGACTTGCCCTATTGTGTATGTTAAGGATTTTATCTAGATCTGTACCCAGTTACAAAAATAGGTTGATTCCTACACAACAATAATTATGTTACACAAGAAAGGAAGCACATTAAACATCAGCATCATTTATAGTTCTTCTCCAGAATCAAGCATACCATTGCATTGGTTGCAATATATACACTGTAGGTGGGTCTCTAATGTTTTGTCAAAAGACACAGAGAAAAAGTTTGAACAAAAACATTGAGGGATCTAACCCAGTTAATCTAAAAAAAAGGCTAACAGTTCAAATACATATAATTGCTAAAGTTGTTTTTCTATGATTTAAAATCAGCTAATTTCCCCTACACTGTTACATTCAATGGGCCAAAATGACAATGACAGTGATTAGAAACTTTTATTAGCAAACTTGGTAGTCCCAGATGAACACTTTATTTAGTATAAAAATAACTTGATACATGTAGTGGCATGTGAGATGATCATTTGACTACAGACAAATAAACAGATTTTCTGCTTTATATGATTTAAGTTTTTCACCACTAGACTGATCAACTGACTAATTAATTGTCCATGACATTAGTGCTGTACACCTACAAAATTTTTGTCACTGGTAAATTGCCTACCAATAATTGGCAATAACTGGTTAATTGGTTTGTTTGTATATTGACAGACATAATATGCACTCAACAAGCCTGTGGGTAAGGTTTAGGGTGGTACCAAAGTGACCATCAACATCCTGTCTTGCAATAACAGTTATTACAATCACATATTTACACATGCTTTGAGGTTATGTTATGATGTTAACAGTTGTCAGTAGGGGTAATTTATGGTTTACCAACTGGGTGGGCAATAGGGACATAGAAAACAGCTGAAATTGAAAACTGAAGCTGAAAAACTAAAATTGGTCAAAACTTCATATTAACAGGTACCTCTTAACAAAGACCACCTCTGTAATAAGACCACCTGTATAATAAGACCGCCTCTAATAAAACCACCTCATTATAGTAGTTATGACAAGTAGGTCCAACAAATATGGCTAAGGTGTACTCATAATGTAATAAAGTATCAGTCAATCAATTGGTCAGTACTTAAAAGTTAAAATGACAGCTGCAGGGTCACAAACGAAAATGGAGCACTTGCATGCACAATTTACCTGCTGATACCGGACTTGATAATGGTTTCTCGTGAATTTTGCATAATTTAGGAGTTGCATAGTTACTAAATCAGCATTAATGATCTTAGACTTTATGTCTTAATAATAGTTAGGCACTTGTAACAAGCATCTTCGAAGACATAAAAACCTGAGGTGACATCAATAATTACTGAGGCGCAGGAAATTATTGACATCACCTCAGGTTTTTAAATCCTCGAAGATGCTTATCTAACTTTTACCAAGACACAAAGTCCAAGATCATTAATAATTTAACTATGCAACTCCTAAACCCTGCACAATTCATGTGAAATCCATTATCAATTCCAGTAAAATTATGCATGCAATTGTTCCGATTTCATTTGTGATATGACCATGGACTTTAGGCCTTGTCACGGTAAGATAGTATATCCTTTTGTACAACCCTGCAGCATTTTCACTGATTGATACTTTATTACATTATGAGTACACCATACTTGTTTTGACGTAACTGCTATAAAATGAGGTGGTTTTATTAGAGGTGGTCTTACTATACAGGTAGTCCTATTACAGAGGTGGTCTTTGTTAAAATGTATCTGTTAATATGAAGTTTTGACTAATTTTAGTTTTTCAGTTTCAGTTTTAGTTTTCAATTTCAGCTGTTTCCAATGTCCCTGGGAAATAACCAGTTTAAAGGTTTCTTCACTGGTTATTGGCTGACCTAGACAACACTGGTTAATAACTGGTTAATTGCACACTGGTGTACAGCACTACATGACATACAGTGTATTAGTAAACCACCACAATTAAATTGTTGGCCATTATTCTCTACATTACCTTGCTTGGTAATACCAATTCCCTGAGACATATTTCCAGCACAGTTGCTAGCATTACACTGATATGTACCGGCATGATCAGTGGTAAAATTTGTGATGTTAAGTAAACTAGTTACCACATAAACTAATCCCATCATGTTAACACTGACTGGATTGATATAGTTATCATCAAGTGGGGGTGTGGTCCAGTTTACAGAGGGTTCTTCTCTTCCATACACCACACAAAAGATGAACACATTACTGACATTGTAGGGAATCTCTACACTGCCTGACTCATCCACACTAACTACATACACTTCATCAGTCACATTGTCTGCTAACAACATATCAATCATTTCTGTAGAGAAGTTCACCTCATCCAGTAGGTCTATTAAGTCCATTGATAAATTCACTCGTGGGAAGAACTCCATTAGTTCCAAAGAGGCATTTATCATTGGTAAAACTGTAAAATAAAGGTTCATTTCACAGCTGTAATGATGTACTAAAAGAGATAATTATACTTTAACTAAGCAGTTTAGTTTATAATAAAATCCCACTTTTTTCAAACACCTAAATTCTTAATAAACCAGTATGCATATACATTGCTGCAAAACACATCAGTTATAAGCACACACCAAATCACCCTCAGCATAATTATGTAAAAACTGGGAATGTGGGCACAAACTACGCTTCATTAAATATCACATCACTAAACATCTGTATTTGATAACTTGTATTACAAAGCCAGCTAAAGCACAATGTCATAAAATGTTTTGAGGCATGAAAGCTTTAAATGTAAGCAAACTATAATTATGTGTCCACATTGTCTGCTTTCACATATCCAGATTGTGACCCGCTAAGCAAAAACCCGACTTGTTTGCAGAATTGTTTTTAAGATAAATGCCATTGAAATTAAAAATCGTGCTACAAAAAAAAATTATGCACATTTTTAATAACTCAGTAAATAATGAAAGAAGACTTGAAATAAAATATCTAATACACCACTGCATTCACCTCTTCATGGAAAGTAAGAATATCTTTGTTTCGTTGTTTTGTACCACAAAGCAAACATGAGTTATGTGCATTTGTTTACTTTTAGAGGCAATTATCACTTATGAAACGGGTGCTGAGGTAGCAGTTTGAATGTGCTGACAAAGTGTGAAATGAGTGCTTGGCTACTGCAAATTAAACAATATGTTCTTCTTTGAGTACTAAATTTAATCAACCGCCCAACAAGCTCTTTCAAAGCGTGGGGGGTCTATTTAAAACTCTTGGAACCTTGAGCTCGCTTAGAATAGTACCGTCTCTCTGCTCTCTGCATTCGCCACTTTGCTGATCTGAGAAAAAACATAAATCCAAAAAACAACTACTACTACCTATAACTGTGTGTATGTTTTACTTGTAGTGACTGACATAATTATGGAACTTTCTAGAACTATCACGTGATGTTTATAGATAATTACATATACATAGTGGCTTTGTGTTTTGTAACATTTAGTTGGCTTTTGTACAGTTATTATCGTGTGTTATCAGAGCAATTGTATTATATCAATGTTTGTTATCACTCATTAACTATTGCTGCTAAATACTCAGTTGGGCTAGACTGCCTAGTAAGGTGATATATACAACAATCCCAAGAGTATTTCATCCCTTACTTTGTACAGTACAGAGTACTAATGTTTAATTGTATTATTTAGTTTGCTACCATTTTTATAGCATAGGTACAATTATGCAAGTGTGGCTGCGACTACTTTATTAGAGTATCTCAATCTCATTGCTTGTCTCAAGTCAGCTACACAATAGATTAAAGAGTGTGGATAACCATGCATGTCTGGGATGTGATCACAGTGTGCTTTGATTGTTAATGGCATGTTGGTGTGTTCTGGTCATTTAGAGGTGTGGTCAGATAATACAGTCGTTCTATAAGCACAGCTACACATATCTACTACACTTACAGTTAGTTAAACACCTTAAGTAGTTTGTCATGTTAAATTATGCTCCTCTAAGGAAAGTGTTGATGGAGAAAATTAATTCCTTGGTACAGTTTTCCTGCATGAAGAAGACGACCATGTATTTGAAAGGCAAAGTGCAGAAGGCAGACTCTTATCAGAATCAGAATGGGCGCATGTCACCAGTAAGTTTGTTACTGTGGCATTAAATGGTGACCTCAGACGGTAGGCTGGCAGGTAGACCACAAATTGGAGTCTTGGCCAATTTGATACCTAGCACTCTAATTCTTAAAATTTTCATTTGGCTGTCTGTTAGTGTTTTCAATAGGGCTGGGCAATAGTGGATTTTTCAATGTCCGAACAATAGTAAGACACTATTCACGATAGATGAAAGCACAATGATAGTGAAACTTCACCTATTTTCCACTTATTACCTTCAAAGAGATATGCAAGTAGGGATGTTACTTATGGATATGTTTTCACTAAGAGACTAAACAACCTTTTGGGCTAATTTTTGCACCCAAATATTATTTTTAAAAGCATTTTAGTGGTAATATCTGCATATTTTTACATGTTAATTACTGCCCAATAATAATTTTTCAAATGATAGGCGATACCGATAGCGATACTATCCCCATATTCTGATATGTTCATACTATCCCCCAGCTCTAGTTTTCAATGCTGGATTTGACATTAGATGGATTAAGACTATTCCGTAAAGGTGATTTTGGCTGTGTATGATTTTCTAGTATGATTTTTAACAGCTACATTTTGGGAAGCACCCGTCATGGAGGAACTGTGTACAACTGATATCTAATAAATACTTCTCTGAAAAATGAAATAACCTCTTTGATTAGCTGTTGTATTAGGGTACCTGTTTTATTAGAGAATCTAGAGTGACATTCTTTCCTACGTGACATTTTAATAGGGATAGTCACCATTTCTATTATGCTGGAAATCATAGAGCAACTATTTACCTATATATATATATATATATATATATATATATAGGTAAATAAGGCCTATAGCTGGCCATACCAACCAGCAAAATATCCATGTCAAAACAACCAAACTTCAAAAGAAAAGTGCAATCTTTTAAAGTTCTGAAAGTTGTAAAATGGCTAAGAAATAGCTGTAACAATGTTAATGACATGGTAAGGTTGTCACTATTGAAATTAATTAGCATCAACATCACTGCACCATATTTGACTACCTCCTGTGATTTCCAATATATGTGACCTAATTTTAGAAAACCGTCAATATGCGCACAATAGTACTTTTGTAATAAAACGCATTCAAAAACAATGGGTAGAAAATGCAAGCTTCAGAAAAAAATTATGCAAGTTTTTATCGCCTTGCTGGTTGGTGAATTGACACTCCAGTGGATAAATCCTGGGCATCATCGTGTTCCCCTATTCATAGGGAGTTCAAAAGTCCTTGTTTCATCTTCATACACAGGTAGGTTTCTGAGTTACGGATGTTAGTTTACGTTGCGGTGACAAAAGAATTTACGATGATTTTTCTTCAAAGAATTCGCCTTCCTTCTGTATCACAAAAGAATATCTTTGGTAAAAACTATACCTTGGTGGATGCACAAATTCACAGTGAATACAATGAGCAAAGATGTAACTAGGCACCAGCCAATTATACCAGCATTATTTAAAGCATAATAGGTGACCAAAAGCATCAAGCATAATGCCAGCATAATAGGGACGATATTTGAAAATTTAATTAAAATGTGCAATACGCACGCCTGAAAGAAAGCAAATATTCACTGCCAATAGTACTATTAGTGTATTTCATGCTTAAAAACACATAATATAACTTATTAAATCATTTCTTTGTTGGTTATTCACACTTTGAAGAAATAAGATGGAGATACTCTAATAGAACAGTCACTTACTCTAATACAGCAGTTAGGAAAGGCTGATATACTCTGATAGAACAGTCAGTTCTATAGCATAATCTTGATTTTGAAAGCATAATTTTGAGCATAATAGGCTTAATTTTTTAGCAATGTTCAAAAGCATAATAGGTAAAATTTTGGGCATAATAGGCCGGAGCCTAGATTTAACTCCATACGCCGTTGTATCAGTAAGTTATGGTGGTTTATGTAAGCGCCTGTAGATTATTTCTCGATGTCTTCTGTACATATTGATTTATTTGCTCATCCAGGTGTCTACTGCTATATTTCCCACACTGCTTATCTTATGAAGCTGAAACTTAGCCAATCCATTCCTCTGTCCCTGTAGACAAAAAAGAACCAATAAAACGAATTTTGATAAATGCGCATATATCGACGGTTTTCTAAAATTAGGTCACATAATATGTCCTTGGTATTCTAAGACTGTTTTTCACATGGATAGTCAAAATAAAGTTACTAACTTTGTAAATCAACATAACTTGATGCTGTCTCATTTCCCAGTTCATTGACAACATTACAAGAATATAATCCAATAGTGTCATTGGTAACTGCTATGTTGATGGTGGGACTTTCCCTAAACATAGTCAACTCATCATCCATGTAAAACCAGCTGATGTTGGGTAAAGGGAAACCATCAATTAGTGTACAATTGATAATAACAAACTGGTCCATGAGGGCTGAATAGTTGCCCCCAATGTTTCCACTAGATGTTGGACATGGAAACTCAGTCACTCCAATATCAATAACTGGACCAGTTTCTGTTAACAAAAAAGTTATGCTAATAACATAATTTATGTTGAGCACAACATAACCACCTTACCACATCTCAATAGTGAAGTAGTTGCTGTAACATTTCCATCACGATTGGTAGCTTGACATGTGTAGTTCTTCAAGTCTTGTTCAACAGTTGCTCCATTATCAATACCAATGACCAGTAGAGATGCAGTCTCATTTACTGATATGATTACAGAATGACTATCACCAGTAAACACTTCACCATCCACTAGCCACTCTATTGTCACTGGTGTTCTACCACTCACCACAACACAAGTGAAGTTCACTGTTCCCATAAATGTGTTGTTGATGCAAAAAGTGTCATTATAGCCAATTGTCACCTCTAAACCATCATCAGTTATGATTGGTGGCAATGGTGGAGGAATTGTTGGAGGAGCTGTGGTAAATATATTCAATACATCAATGAGCATGTTTATACACAATAAAATTATGAAATGTAGCAGCACTTCTTGTAAAGTTGTGTGCATGCTAAAACAGTGCTTAGCAATAACAAAACTTGACTGATCTTATAGGTCAAAACCTCCTTTAAATACGTATTTATTATATTGACTTAGGCAAATCAAGCTCTGTCTGTGTGCAGCACTGATGACTGAAGTACAGTTAATGCCACAATAGTATTAATTTAACACAACAAGGTTGACTATGTTTGTGCACTTCCCTTATGTTTGCACTACCGTATGTACAGGGGTGTACCCTGGGGGGGTTCAGGAAACCCCTTTAGATTTTACAGTTAGAACATAGAGATAATGGAGAGAAGAACCATCATTATTGATGTAAAAGGTGTAAACAATAAATACACTTATAATAAATAATTAATGTGATGTATCCTCATGACCACATGTCACAAATGGGCATGGCAATATAAATTATACAGAAACTAAGTGGAAGTTAGGTGTAAGTCTCTAATTGTTATATAGTCCATTCTGAACTGACATTGAGATTGCAATCCCTGCAGCCTCGTCAAGAAGTTTCCTACAGTGTGACTTTGAGATTTACTGATCAAAAAGAAATTCATGGTGTTATACAGTGCTGTAATGATGATAGTAAATAGTGGCCCAGAACACTAAGCTCAATGGTATCAAATTGTGATGAGATTCCTAAGCAATCTAATTCTGAAAAAGATTTGGAGATATTCTTACTTAGATTGTTTGTGGTCTCTCGTTTATTCAAGATGATGGAAGGTGTCCGGTGGACAAGTTAACTCCAGTAATGCCACTGAATTACAGGTTTCACTATAGATAACAATGTCAGGATGGTAAGGAGAAATTATTAAAGATGGTGGAATAGTACCCTGCGGAGACTTGCTAGCTTTCATCCCTGGCAAATCTGCATCAAATCTCAAACTTTTTTGTGGTTTGGAAGAAATTGGCTAAATACCATGAGGTACAGCATGAAACCAGCAATGTGATGTAAAATTAAAAAGTACAACCATGCAGTGTAAAACCAATTATGTGACTGAATTTTGTTAATGCTTGCTATGCCTACCAGGCAAACTGCTAATAAGGAATAAGTCATAAACTGGTATATAGGTAGGTTAATTGTGGTAGAAGAGCCTTTCAGTGGTTTAGAGGAATTGGATTTAAAACTACTGAGTTATATTGCAAAGCCCAATTATGTATAGCAAATGTGCAATTGAGATACGGTGTTCCCTCAATTTTCCAACCCAAAACTTATTCAGATAAGTAAAAAGTTTGAGCTTACTCATTTATATACAGAGCGATATTCAATTACTCTAATAGAATGTACACCTCAGACAAAATACTTTAATAGAACAGTCATTTCTACTGTTTGGACAACTGAGTATTCGGAAAATCAAAAGTCAGATAATCAAGGGAGCACTCTCTAATGGTGCAGCAACCCAGTCAGCTTGGAAATAAGTATCTCTATTACAGTATGTAATGTACAGCGTAAGTCGCCAAATGTCAACCAGCATCTTGTGTCGACTTTACGTATTACAAACTCGACCACCTGCATAACCGTGAGTTTTCAATAGTTTACGAAAATTACCATGGCAGTATCCAAAAGGCGATGGAAGTCTAAAGCTAAGAAACCTATTAACACCACTAACAGGCCCAGGAAACTACACCAATGGAGCAAAACATCAATGAACAAAGCCTTAGAACTGGTGGCACAAGGTAAAATGGGAGTTAACAGAGCTGCGTTAGAATGTGGTGTGCCTCCTACAACATTGAAGGACAGAGTTGCTGGAAGAGTTGCTCCAGGCTCTAAAATGGGCCAGAAGCCTTACCTTACTGAAGATGAAGAAAAAGAGCTAGTAAAATTCGTAACTGATTGTGCTAAAATGGGGTACGGAAAGACGAGACGGGACGTGATGAAGATTGTTGAAAAGCACATGGCGAACAAGGGCCGTGAGATGCATAAAGGTTTGTCGAATGGGTGGTGGAACCGTTTTATAAAACGATGGCCACAACTGAGTCTGCAGAAGGGTGATGCTTTTGCTGTTGTACATGAGCACGTTAGTAGCCGTGAAGTTTTTGAAAGCTACTTTAACCTACTTGATGATGTTTTGACGAAGAACGGGCTTAAAGACAAACTCAGCCAAATATATAATTGTGATGAGTCCGGGATGCCACTTCAGCACAAAACTCCAAAGGTTGTTTCAACAAAAGGGACGAAGAAAGTTCGTCAAGTGAGTTCAGGAAACAAGACTCAGATAACTGTTCTGGGATGTGCAAGTGCTACTGGCCAGGTGATACCACCAATGGTTGTGTTTACTGATAGACACTTTAATCACATGTTGTCTAGAGGGGAAGTTCCTGGTACCCTCTATGGTATGTCCCCTAATGGCTGGATGGACCAGGGATTGTTTTCCTCCTGGTTTTTTATCCATTTCCTAAAGCATGCTGTATCCGAGCATCCACTGATGTTAATTTTGGATGGTCACTGTTCCCATTTTACATTAGAATTAGTAAAAACAGCTGAAGCTGAAAATGTGATCTTGTTTTGTTTACCTCCTCACACAACTGTGATAGTCAACCCTTAGATACCAGCTGTTTCGGTCCATTGAAAAAATACTGGAATGAAGTTTGTCGACAGTATTTATTTGACAATCCTGGACAGGTGGTCACTAAATTTCAGTTTTCCAAGTTATTTGCAGATGCGTGGAGCAAAGGAATGACCATTGCCAACATTGTTTCTGGGTTCCGTGGTACTGGAATATACCCATTTTTCCAAGCGCAATTATGAATAAATTTCCTGCGCAAAGTGTTCCCCCTTCACAACCACCAAGTGATTGCATGTTGGCTACTGGTGATTTTGCCTCTAATCTACAAAGTGATAATACCCTGTCCCCTGAGGAGGCCAATACTATCCCTTTAACACCGGAAATGATTGAATTGTATAAAAGAAGAGTTAAAAATGGATATGATGTTTTTACTGATTTGAATTATGTTGCTTGGCTTGAGAAGTTTCATCCTGAACACCTTCCACAGCTTGGTATGTTGTTTGCATTTTAAAATGCACACTGTTTTAGTTACTTTTTGTTAATAGATATTTTGTTACAAAGTGCTGTTGATGATGCTCCTGGTAGGGAAGCACCAGATGACCTAGAGAATCCTGAACACCTTCCGCCGCTTGGTATGTTGTTTGCATTTTAAAGTGTACACTGTTTTAGTTACCATTTGTCAGTAGATGCTGCCAGTAGGGAAGCACCAGACAACCTAGACAACTCACTAGATCCTCCAGAAAGAGCAACAACAGTCACTACGGAAAGTGTTGTTGAGTATTCTGACAGCCAACAAAATGTATCACAAGTGGCGTTATCAACACCTCCTAGAACAGAAGAGAATTCTGATGGAAACTCCCCTGTAAGTGTACAAGATACTAATCCTAGATCTGGATGCTCACCACTTTCTGAGCTGTTAGTATATCCAAGTTCATCCAATAAACAAAAGCCAGCAGCCAAGAGTTATGCTGCATGCATTTTGACTAGTGCACAATCAATTGCTTTCTTAGAAGAGAAAAAAAAGAAAAAGCTTGATGAGGAAGAAGAGAAGAAAAGGAAGAGGGAGGAAAGAGCAATGAAGAAGGCAGCTAAGGAAGAAGAAAAGAGACGCAAAGCTTTAGAAAGAGAAGCAAAGAAAGCCAAAGTTCAACAGAAAAGGAAAGATCAAGGCACCCGGAAACAGCCTGTCAAGTCAACTGCTAAGAATGGTTCCAAGAGGCAAAATGTTGACAATGGTGAAGAAGGACTACAACGTCAAGAAATTTCACAAAACAAATGTGCAGCCTGTTTTGGTCTTTGGGAAGAGGATGACACAGATGAATGGTTACAATGTACAAACAGTGACTGTGGTGTTTGGTGTCATGCTGAATGTAGTGAACAAGCATACATCTGTCTGCTATGCCAAACCTGTTTTGTGTGATCACCTATTACATATTTGTACTAACTTCTAACCTTGTTTTTATGTACTTAAAGCTTTATATGTCAGCACTTTTAACACTTCTACATTCAATGTGTTACTGTTTAATACTGTACATACCTGTATTACATGACAGACTGATTGTGCAACAGTACAGGTGTATTAGCCTTAGGCTATCTGGGTCATGGCGATGTGTAGCTGCTGTATTACAGCAGGGGGATGATAAACAACAGTGAAAGGCTTGTGGGTATTATTAGTAAAAGTCTACCGTGATAGTAATATTGACGCGAAAACATCCATTCCTTTTACAGAAGCTGTTAAAAATTACCACTGGCATGTAGCTCATAAAACAGTCTTTGGCTTAGTATACTAACTTATAGTGTTCCGGATATGATACAAAAGATACAGTGTGTTTAGTGAAGTAGCGGTCGATGTTAAGTGAATTAGAGAACTATGGCTGGGCGACTTCAGGTACACGAAGTCGACTATCGAGGATTCACTACCCTCAGTAACTTGCTGTGTCTGGCGATGTGGTCAACTGGAAAGTAATAGTGAGTTGGTGTGTGGAAGTGGTCCGTTCCCTGCAATGGTTAATGCCAGAAATAACTAGGCTGTATTTGATTGCATCCGGGCTATTCAAGCTTGGCCGATTCGGTGGTCGACTATTGAAGACTTACGCTACAGTGTGCAATGTAGATTTAGACAAGCGGGCCAAAGGCTGGATTTTGAGCTTGCAATTATGAAAAAAAGAAACATCTATACCAAGCTGTAAAAAAAGGGTGAGGCCTTCTTAAACCAGGGTGAGGCCTTCTAAAACCAGGGTGAAAAAAGTTGTGAAATCAAAGATGGCAACCAAGTTTGACTGCAATGACATTAAATGCCAATCATTTAAAAGAATGATGGTGTGGTGATTGGCATTAATATCATTGCAGGTTGCCATATTTGATTTCACAACTTTTTTCATCCTAAGGGCCACACCTATTTTCAGCTGGACTGTTTGGTATAGATTATCTACACAAAACTCTCATTACTGATGTAATCAGTAAAACTTCAGTTCTCTTCTATACAATATATGCATGCCTAATTTCCAAGGCAAGGAATCATACAGTACAGTAGTACTGTATATAGTACTGACAAAGCACAGTGGCTACTGCACTTTTCAGTAGTTACTGATTGTTGGGGTGCATGTTCAGACACAAATTTAATTTTATGGTATGCCTAGTGCCATTCTTTCTTTTGATACGGCATACGCAGGTTCATTAGTCATAACTATACGTGACTGGATCTGCGAAAATGCGACACAATAGCAAATTTTCAAAGTCCTGTTTATTAAATATTTATAATCTACTTAGCCAAGTGTACCCTCTGACAAAGTTTCAGCCTCATATGCCAATAGCTTTGGCAGTTACAGTCCTACAAAGTAGCAACAACAGAAAAATCGATTTGTACAGCAAGTATAGGGAAATTACAGGTACTTACAAAAACGATTGTAACCTACCAACAGATTGAGGTACGGAGCTAAACTTTTCACCGTCGTGTTCGCCATGAATCAATTACTGGGTATCTTTTTCCTTTACCTACCCTTCTTCACTGCATACAAAGGTGAAATTCATGAAGAAAAATTGATGGCATATGATTGCTTTGATGTGACATAAACAAACGTTCATAACTTACATATCCTTGGGTCTACTGGAACAAAACAAAGAGTTTCCAACTATTCTTGAACAGGCAAATAAGATGATATCCAGGGTTTTATTGTTAGTCCCTTCCTTCACTAAGACAAAGACGTTCAAAAATTTACGGAATTTTTCAATAATACGCAAGTATTTCACCCAATGTATTCAATGCTTTATATTGTAAATTTAGGCTTGCGCGATTGTGTCGGGTTTTCGCAGATCCAGTCACATATTTAAGTTGGAATAGGGATCAAATAATAAAAAAGCAATGAAACAGGAAATAGAAAATATTATAGTGAGAACAAGAAAGATTGCCTATACCTGCAGATATCAAGACACACGGTAGTGTGTCGTGCAGCCCAAGAAGCCGGCACACCACACCATGAGTATATGTGACTGAATTTGACAAAACCCGGCTTCGACACACAAAGCTTCATTAGGAGGTATGGCGATTTTAAGTAATCATTGTGTAATAACTTCCCAGTGCCTACAGCTGTGCAAACACAATTTGCACCAAATATGCATCTATTTACTAGCTATCACTGAGTGGGTGTATACATTTCTGATACCCAAAATTAGCCCTGTTTGGGCAGCTTTTCTCGAGCGGGTAATAATATCACAGGTGGTAGTAATAGGGTGGGAGGGTGGGGGGTGGTGGGTGGGTTTAATATAGGGGTATAAAATGAAGCAAGAAGACGATTGGAATCTAGAGGCCAAGTTTGGGCTCTCCATGGCCCTCCATGGCCCTCAAATCACTCCAAATTGACCGAGGACACTATTGGCAAGCTCTCTGTGAAGTCCCAGCTCACTACACACCATTATCACAAAGCCATGGCCATTCAATGGCACCAATCTCCCACTCGTGGCTTTGACAGGGTCGGAAGAAAGCTGCCACAGAAACCAGACTTGCCAGTCCTGAAGGAAGTACAGTGTGGAATATGATAGTGTATTAGGCCAGCAATCCATTTCTGGTAAAAACGTAAGTTTGATTTTGTGTGTGTGGAAGCCTTGTTAAGTGAAATCCGGTCACATATTAACCGGAAGAAAATAAACATGATTTTCACACTTTTGTAGCTCCGTGATCCCTTATCCGATTGAAATCAAATTTGCTACAGAAGTGCCGACTAGGTAGGGAGTCCACATTCCAAATTTGAAAAAAATTGCTCCAGCCATTTCCAAGATACGAGCAGCCAAAGTTTTGGTTTTTTTCTTCGTTTTTTTCTTCTACTTATTCTTTTCGCACACTTTGCAAAATCCACTATAAAACACGAATGCATACTCTAATCAGGCTGAAATTTGGTATACTTAAAGGGCTCATTAAGGCGAATCTCAGTACCACCTTTGGTAGGAATCCGATGAACATTCGCGGAGTTATGACCGATTATTTGCATAAAATAAGGTCAAAGGTCTATCATGCCCACAGGGTGAACCCCTTGAAGGAATGAGCTGAAAATTGCTATGTATAGTATGTTCACATTGAGCTGAATCCTGAAAAACAGCTAAAAATTAAAAGTGGATTTTTTCTCAAAAGAGTTAACATTTTTCTGCCAACCAGATGATTATTGGTAACAGCAAAGGTGTCAACAACAGACATGTATGGTTTGGCTCCATTACAAGTCCGGGAAAGGGCTGTAATGGACACTGTACTCATATGGCTTCCCCACAGAAAATGTATTGTGAAAATTTTGATTGGCCGTAAATATTATGTCAAACATTTGAACAAAAAGATTCTGAAATATTTTTAGTGAGTAAAGCAGTACTACAAATGAGCCAAATTTCAAGATCACGTGTAATTGCATCCATTAGTTATTAAATGTTTTTGAGGATCAGCTCAACATGAACATGCTATAGATGGAGTAACTATCATAGGAGTGCCTTTTTGTGATTTGAAAAGAATCAAGATAAAGACCATCGAGATACCCAGCCTGTGTCACAATTACGCAATCGATTTTTATTAATGACAAAACTATTAGTTTTCACGCTTACCACGCAAACCGCTTAGAGCAATGAGCTGAAAATCGGTGTGTAGCTGGAATAATAATTATAGAAAGTCCTTGCAGTAGTACAGAAGAATCGAATTACACACCACTGAGTTATGATTCGAAAGCCAACTACGTGTAGCAAATGCATGACCGAGATACTCTAATAGAACAGTCACCCTAATAGAGCATTCAGCTATATTTATGATTTACTCCATTATAGAATTATACTGTATTGCAAGTTATTCTATAGGGAGTTCAGCTACAAACAGTTAATCTTATAGACAATTTAGTTACAAGCAAGTTACCCTGTAGAGAATTCAGCTACAAATATATCACTGTAGAGATTCAGAACAATATAAGTCACACTGAAGAGAGTTCAGCTATAAACAAGTCACCCTGTAGAGAGTTCAGCTACAACAAGTCACTGCGTAGAGAGTTCAGCTACAAACAAAAACTACCCAGTAGAGAGTTCATCTATATAAACAAGTTAGCTAACCTATAGAGATCAGCTACAAACAAGTTACTTTAACAATATTCAGCTACAAGTAAGTCACTCTGTAGAGAGTTCAGCTACAAACAAGTCACTCTGTAGTACAAACAAGTCACCGTGTAGAGAGTTCAGCAACCAATCAAAAAACCACCCTGTACAGAGTTCAGCTATACAAACAAGATATAACTCTATAGAGAGATCAGGTAGAAACAAGAGAGAGCTCAGCTGCAAACTTAACAGATCATACTGTAGGCCTGAGCCTATTATGCTCAAAATTTTACCTATTATTCTTTCCAGAATTTCCCAAAAAACTCTCCTATTATTCTTTTTGTTATTCTTGTATCCAGCCTATTATTCCATAATTATTCTCATTCAGTATAATATATATCTGTGGCTAGTCGTTTAGTTTTCAAGATGCTGCTATAAGTAGTTTTGTCCGAATTATTAATAGCCATATATGAAGCAATCCACCTTACACATCATTTTTCTATCCATAATAGTTACAGCAGACTTAGGATAGTTATCTACAGTGATAATTCAAGTGTATTTAATTAGTGTATTATAATAATAATATCTAATCCAAAACAGCCAAGCTGTAAAAAAGTATGCGGCCCTCAGAAAGGCTATGGTTAAAAAAGATGTGAAATCCAAGGTGGCGGCCAAGAAATTGCTGTGATGGTAGGTTAATGGTAAAAATTTTAATAACTACAATTCAGGTGAATTTTTGTGCCGCTTCACAAAATTTACCTGAATTGTCATTATTAAAATTTTTACCATTAACCTACCATCACAGCAATTTCTTGGCCGCCACCTTGGATTTCACATCTTTTTTCACCATAGCCTTTCTGAGGGCCGCACACTTTTTTACAGCTTGGCTGTTTTGGATTAGATTTCATTTCTTTTTGTATTTGTATACCCCAAAGCCGGCCCATAGGCCAGCTTTGGGACTTTTTTAACCTATGTTTTTTTTCTTTACTACAGGAAGAAGAAAAGATGAAGTAGATGTACTTTAAATATTTTATCAGTAAATGTACAAATTATATATATATATATAATACGTATGTGACCGGATTTGCGAAAAGGGGCCTTCCACACACATCCAATTTGCCAACTTTGACAATTGATAACTTCAGATTGGAAAGAGCTATTGCCTTGAAATTTGGGCAGTGGTGATTTCTTTGCAGATGAACTCTCTACATGATGGTTTCTTTGTAGCTGAACTCTCTACAAGGTAATTTCTTCTAGCTGATCTCTCTACAGGGAGATTTGTTTGTAGCTGAACTATCTACATGGCAACTTCTTCTAGCTGATCTCTCTACAGGGTGATTTGTTCGTAGCTGAATTCTGTACAGGTGATTTGTTTGCAGCTGAGCTCTTTACAAAATGGTTTCTTTGTAGCTGAACTCTCTACAAAGTAACTTCTTCTAACTGATCTTTCTACAGGGTGATTTGTTTGTAGCTGAACTATCTACAAGGTAATTTCTTCTAGCTGATCTCTCTACAGGGTGATTTGTTTGTAGCTGAATTCTGTACAGGTGATTTGTTTGCAGCTGAGCTCTTTACAAAATGGTTTCTTTGTAGCTGAACTCTCTACAAAGTAACTTCTTCTAACTGATCTTTCTACAGGGTGATTTGTTTGTAGCTGAACTATCTACAAGGTAATTTCTTCTAGCTGATCTCTCTACAGGGTGATTTGTTTGTAGCTGAATTCTGTACAGGTGATTTGTTTGTAGCTGAGCTCTTTACAGAATGGTTTCTTTGTAGCTGAACTCTCTACAAGATAAATTTTCTAGCTGATGTCTCTACAAGGTGACTAGTTTGTAGCTGAACTCTCTACATGGTGGTTTCTTTGTAACTGAACTTTCTACAAGGTGACTTCTTCTAGCTGATCTTTCTACAGGGTGATTTGTTTGTAGCTGAACTCTCCACAAGGTAACTTCTTCTAGCTGATCTCTCTACAGGGAGATTTGTTTGTAGCTGAAATCTCTACAGGTGATTTGTTTGAAGCTGAACTCTCTACTTGGTGGTTTCTTTGTAGCTGAACTATGTACAAGGTAATTTCTTCTAGCTGACCTCTCTACAGGGTGATTTGTTTGTAACTGAATTCTGTACAGGTGATTTGTTTGCAGCTGAGCTCTAAACAGAATGGTTTCTTTGTAGCTGAACTCTCTACAAGGTAACTTTTCTAGCTGATGTCTCTACAAGGTGACTAGTTTGTAGCTGAACTCTCTACATGGTGGTTTCTTTGTAACTGAACTTTCTACAAGGTGACTTCTTCTAGCTGATCTTTCTACAGGGTGATTTGTTTATAGCTGAACTCTCTACAAGGTAACTTCTTCTAGCTGATCTTTCTACAGGGAGATTTGTTTGTAGCTGAACTCTCTACAGGTGATTTGTTTGAAGCTGAACTCTCTAAATGATGGTTTCTTTGTAGCTGAACTCTCTACAAGTTAACTTCTTCTAGCTGATCTCTCTACATGGTGATTTGTTTGTAGCTGAATTCTGTATAGGTGATTTGTTTGCAGCTAAGCTCTTTAAATAATGGTTTCTTTGTAGCTGAACTATCTACAAGATAACTTCTTCTAGCTGATCTCTCTACATGGTGATTTGTTTGTAGCTGAATTCTGTATAGGTGATTTGTTTGCAGCTGAGCTCTTTAAATAATGGTTTCTTTGTAGCTGAACTCTCTCAAGGTAACTTCTTCTAGCTGATGTCTTTACAGGGTCACTAGTTTGTAGCTGAATTCTCTACATGGTGGTTTCTTTGTAACTTAACTCTCTACAAGGTAACTTTTTCTAGCTCATCTTTCTACAGGGTGATTTATTTGTATCTGAATTCTGTACAGGTTATTTGTTTGCAGCTGAGCTCTTTAAAGAATGGTTTCTTTGTAGCTGAACTCTCTACAAGGTAACTTCTTCTAGCTGATGTCTCTACAAGGTCACTAGTTTGTAGCTGAGCTCTCTACATGGTGGTTTCTTTGTAACTGAACTCTCTACAAGGTGACCTCTTCTAGCTGATCTTTCTACAGGGTGATTTGTTTGAAGCTGAACTCTCTACAAGGTAACTTCTTCTAGCTGATCTCTCTACAGGGAGATTTGTTTGTAGCTGAACTCCCTAAATGATGGTTTCTTTGTAGCTGAACTCTCTACAAGGTAACTTCTTCTAGCTAATCTCTCTACAGGGAGATTTGTTTGTAGCTGAACACTCTACATTATGGTTTCTTTGTAGCTGAACTCTCTGCAAGGTAACTTCTTCTATTGATCTCTCCACAGGGCGATTTGTTTGTAGCTGAACTCTCTACATGGTGGTTTCTTTGTAGCTGAACTCTACAAGGTGATTTTTTCTAGCTGAACTATCTCTTCCCATAGTTGCATGAACTCCCTACAAGGTAACTTCTTCTAGCTGATCTCTCTACAGGGTGACTTGTGTGTAGCTGATCTCTATACAGGTTTCTTATTTCTAGCTGATCTCTTGAATTCTCTTCAGGGTGACTGCTCTATTAGGATGACTGCTCTATTAGAGTATCTCGATCTCGCACTTGCTACACCAAGTTGGATTTCGTGTTATAACTCTGTGGCTTTAAGTCTGATTCTTCTACGCCATTGATGAGCCTTTCTACGATGATTACTCCATCTGTATAACGATTTTCAAAGCATTACCCCAAGCGGTTTATCTGGTAGGCGTGGCAAGCAGTCGTTTTTTTATTAGCTAATCTCGATTGCGTAATCGTTACACACTGTTGGTTTTTTCGTTGTATCTTCCTGTTTTTTAACTCGATTTCTTTCAAACCACAAAAGGTTTGAGGTTCAATAGTTAACCTATTCACCCACCGATTTTCAGTTTCTTCCCATACGCGGTTTACCCTGTAGGCGTGACAACATATTGGTGTTATTTTTCGTGAATAATCGCTCATAACTCTTTGCCTGTTTATCGTATTCCAGCCAAAGTTGGTACCGAGATGCGCCTTTATATCCCCCTTCTGTGTGCCAAATTTCAAGGCAATCGGATATGACGTTTGAGTTTTATAGCAGTTTTTGTAAGTGTGCGACAAGAAAAAGAAAAATAAGAAGAAAAAAAACGAAGAATCTGAGCCAATTTTTGAAGTCGCATATCTTGGGAAAGCGGGAAGCGATTTCGCTCAAATTTGGAATGTAGAGTGCTGCAGTTGGGGGGCATGTCCACAGCAAAAATCGTCTTGTTTCATCAAGGAAGCACAGAGCTACGGAGGTGCGAAAATTGCGTTTTCTTTCTTCCTGTCAATATACTCACGGGTGTTACGCGCCGGCTTCTTGGGCCGCACGACACACTACCGTGTGTCTTGATGCTGTAACTAAGTTAGGTAGATAATAATACTCAAAGACTTGAAGAAGATACACTGGTAGAAGATGTACAAGTTTCAGAATTATGCAGTTAAATCCCTGATGCTGGCTGCAGATTGTTAACATGAAACGATCTGACTGCTCTATTAGAGTATTTGAGCGTTCTATTAGAGTATATCGATCTTTTAGAGGCTTTTCAGCTCCTTTCAGCCAGCACTCCTGTCAGCTTTATATCATTTGTAGTAGCTTAACTCTTTCTTCGAGGTAATCAAGAAGAGACACGCCCCCTAATTCCACTGATTATTCCCGTGGTCGTCCGATTATTCTAAAATTATGCTTGTAACCATCCTATAATTCTGGAATTATTCTCACGAAATTGGTGACCGATTATTCTCAAGATTATTCCGGCATAATAGGCGCAGGCCTATCACACTGTAGAGAATTCAGCTAGAAACAGGTCATCCAGTAGAGAGATCAACTAGAAGACATCACCTTGTAGAGAGTTCAGGTACAAACAAATCACCCTGCAGATAGTTCAGCTACAAACAAATCACCCTGTAGAGAAATCAAGTAGAAGAAGTTACCTTGTAGAGAGTTCAGCTACAAACAAACCATCATGTAGAGAGTTCAGCTGCAAACAAATCACCCTGTAGTGAGTTCAACTATGAAAAAATCACCCTGTAGAGAGTTCAAGTCATCCTGTAGAGAGATCAGCTAGAAGAAGCTACCTTGTAGAGAGTTCAGCTACAAAGAAACCACCATGTAGAGAGTTCAGCTGCAAACAAATCAAATTGTAGAGAGTTTAGCTACAAACAAATCACCCTGTAGAGAGTTCAGCCACCTTGTAGAGAGATCAGCTAGAAGAAATTACCTTGTAGAGAGTTCAGCTACAACAAACCATCATGTAGAAAGTTCAGCTGCAAACAAATCACCCTGTAGTGAGTTCAGCTACAAAAGGATCACCCTGTAGAGAGTTCAGCTAGAAACAAGTCATCCTGTAGAGAGATCAGCTAGAAGAAGCTACCTTATAGAGAGTTCAGCTACAAAGAAACCACCATGTAGAGAGTTCAGCTGCAAATAAATCACTTGCACAGTGTTCGGCCAGAAACAGGTCACCCTGTAGAGATCAGATAGAAGCAAGTCACCCATAAAGAGATAGGCTACAAAGAAACCATCCTATAGAGAGTTCAATTAGGGTGATATGCTCATAGCTGATCTCTCTACAGGGTGAGTTGTTTGTAGCTGAACTATCTGCAGGATGATCCTTCTAGCTGACCTCTATACAGGGTGATCTGTTTGTAGCTGAACTTTCTATAGGCTGATTTGTTTGCAACTGAACTCTCTACATGGTGGTTCTTTGTAGCTGAACTCTCTACAAGGTAACTTCTTCTAGCAGATCTCTCTACAGGGTGAATTGTTTTTAGCTGAACTCTCCATAGGGTTATCTGTTTGTGTAGAGAGTACGATTCACTCTGTAGAGAAATTAGCTAGAAGAAGAAGTCACCTTGTAGAGAGATCAGCTACAAAGAAACCATCCTGCAGATAGTTCAGCTACAAACAAGTCACCCTGTAGAGAGATCAGCTAGAAGAAGTTACCTTGTAGAGAGTTCAGCTACAAACAAACCATCATGTAGAGAGTTCAGCTGCAAACAAATCACCCTGTAGAGAGTTCAGCTACAAGCAGACCACCCTGTAGAGAGATCAGCTAAATACAAGTTACCCTATAGGGATCAGCTACAAACAAATCACCCTGTAGAAGTGTGTTGGAAACAAATCACCATGTAGTGAGTTTAGCTAGAAACAAGTCAATCTGAAAAGAGTTCAGCTACAAACACTGAGGATTTCAGCCACAGTTCAGTTATGTATAAGACGTCACCTTATGACCTACAGTATATGATTATCTAAAACAAAACAGCCAAACTATAAAAAAAGAGTGTGGCCCCCAAAAAGGCCAAGGTGAAAAAAGATGTGAAATCCAAGGTGGCGGCCAAGAAATGGCTGTGATGGTAGGTTAATGGCAAAAATTTTAATTACGACAATTCAGGTGAATTTGCATTGCCTCCTCCACTAGGATTCGGCACCAAATTCACCTTAATTGTCGTAATTAAAATTTTTGCCATTAACCTACCATCACAGCTATTTCTTGACCGCCACCTGGATTTCACATCTTTTTTCATCTTGGCCTTTCTTTTTATATTGCAAGCCACAAAGCTGGTCATATGGCTATGATGCTTCCTTTTAACTTGTTTTTTTTTCTTTACTGCAGGAATTGTGGAACAAAGGAAGTAATTGTGTGTATAGCTTTTGTCTGATGAAATATTTGTATATTTAACATTGAACGATGATTATCACAAACTGTAGTTAATAAGGTGACTTCTTACATAACTGAACTGTAGCTGAAACTCTCATTGTTTGTAGCTGAACTCTTTGTCAGGGTGATTTGTTTCTAGCTAAACCTTCTACAGGATGATTTGTTTCTAGCTGAACTCTCTACAGGGTGATTTGTTTGCAGCTATGGTGGTTTCTTTGTAGCTGAATTCTCTACAAGGTGACTTGCTTTAGCTGAACTCTCTACAGGGTGGCTGAACTTTCTACAGGGTGATTTGTTTGCAACTGGACTGTCTATAAGATGATTTGTTTCTAGCTGATCTCTCTATATTGCAATTTGATTGTAGCTGAACTCTCTACAGGATGGTTTCTTTGTAGCTGATCTCTCTACAGGGTGACTTGTTTCTAGCTGATCTCTGGATGGCTTGTTTCTAGATGATCTCTCTACATGGTGACTTGTTTCTAGCTGAACTCTCTATAGGGTTATCTGTTTGTAATTGAACTCTCTACAAGATGGTTTCTTTGTAGCTGATCTCTCTACAGGGTGACATGTTTCTAGCTGATCTCTCTCTACAGGGTGACTTGTTTCTAGCTGATCTCTGGATGATTTGTTTCTAGCTGATCTCTGGATGACTTGTTTCTAGATGATCTCTCTACATGGTGACTTGTTTCTAGCTGAACTCTCTATAGGGCTATCTTTTGTAATTGAACTCTCTACAAGATGGTTTCTTTGTAGCTGATCTCTCTACAGGGTGACATGTTTCTAGCTGATCTCTCTCTACAGGGTGACTTGTTTCTAGCTGATCTCTGGATGATTTGTTTCTAGCTGATCTCTCTACATGGTGACTTGTTTGTAGCTGAGCTCTCTATAGGGTTATCTGTTTGTAAATGAACTCTCTACAGGATGGTTTCTTTGTAGCTGATCTCTCTACGGGGTGACTTCTCTCTACAAGGTGAACTTGTTTCTGGCTAAACTCTCTACAGATGATATGTTTGCAGCTAAACTCTCTACATGGTGGTTTCTTTGTAGCTGAACTCTCTACAAGGTGATTTCTTCTAGCTGATCTCTCTACAGGGTGATCTGTTCATAGCTGAACTACTGCAGGGTGATTTGTTTGTAGTTGAACTCTCTACAAGGTGATCCTTCTAGCTGATCTCTCTACAGGATGACTTTTTCTAGCTGAACTCTCTACAGGGTGATTTGTTTGCAGCTGAAATTTCTACATGGTAGTTTCTTTGTAATTGACCTGTCTATAAGGTGATGTCTTGTAGCTGATCTCTATACTGGATGACTTGTTTCTAGCTGATCTTTCTATAGAGTTATAACTTTCTCTATAGAGTTATAACATGTTTGTATAGCTGAACTCTTTACAGAGTTGCTTTTTTGATCGGTTGCTGAACTCTCCAGCTACACGGTGACTTGTTTGTACTACAGAGTGACTTGTTTGTAGCTGAACTCTCTACAGAGTGGCTTACTTGTAGCTGAACATTGTATAAAGTAACTTGTTTGCAGCTGATCTAGATGAACTCTCTACTGGATAGCATTTTTGTAGCTGAACCCTCTACACAGTGACTTGTTTGTAGCTGAATTCTCTACAGAGTGACTTGTTGTAGCTGAACTCTCTACAGGATGACTTGTTTATAGCTGAATTCTCTTCAGTGTGTGACTTATAATATTCTGAATCTCTACAGCAACATATTTGTAGCTGAACTCTCTACAGGGTGACTTGCTTGTAGCTGAATTGTCTATAGGATTAACTTTTTGTAGCTGAACTCCCTACAGAATAACTTGCAATGTAATATAATTCTATAATGGAGTAAGTTATAAACGTAGCTGAATGCTCTATTAGGGTGACTGTTCTATTAGAGTATCTCGATCTCGCATATGGTACACGTAGTTGGCTTTTAAATCATAACTCAGTGGCTTGTAATCCGATTCTTCTGTACTACTGCAAGAAATTTCTATAATTATTCCAGCTACACACCAATTTTCAGCTCATTGCTCTAAGCGATTTGTGTGGCAGACGTGAAAACTAATAGTTTTTTTTGTTTTTTTTATAATAAATGAATTAATTACAACATACACATGTGAGCTAAAACAATAATTATACTAATTATACAGTCAAGTTGGAAGGGAGATGCTGGGCATAGTGGGGAAGGAGGAATACAGGGTAAAGGGGGAACTGGTAGGTACTAGTGGATTAAATGAAGAGATGAATGGATGGTAATCATTGGGATAGTGTGTAGCATTAAAGTCAGAAGTCAGTTCGTCAACAGATGGATCTAGTCCGGAAAGTACTAAAGGTCTACTACTAACTATGGGCGGATGATAAAGGGGCAATTCTAACTGTGGGCAGTTTTTTTATTCATAAAAATCGATTGCATAATTGTGACACAGTTGGGTTTTGTGTCATATCTCGATGGCCTTTAACTGGATTCCTTTCAAACCACAAAAAGGCACTCCTACAATAGTTACTCCATCTACATAGCAATTTTCAGCTCATTCCTTCAAGCGGTTTACCCTGTGGGCATGACAGACCTTCGACCTTATTTTACGCAAATAATCGGTCACAACTGCGTGAATGTTCATCGGATTCCTACCAAGGTTGGTACTGAGATTCGCCTTAATGAGCCCTTTAAGTGTGCGAAATTTCATCCCAATTGGAGTACGAATTCGTGTTTTATGGTGGATTGTGCGAAGCGTGCGAATAGAAGTAGAAGAAAAAAACAAAAACAAAAAACCTAACTTTGGCCGCTCGTAACTCGGAAATGGCTGGAGCTATTTTCTTCACATTTGGAATGTGGACTCCCCTACCTAGCCAGCACTTCTGTAGCAACTTTGGTGTCAATCGGATAAGGAATCACGGAGCTACAAAGGTGTGAAAATCGTGTTTACTTTCTTCCTGTTAATATACTCACAGTGTGGCACGCCGGCTTCTTGGGCCGCACAACACACTACCGTGTGTCTTGATCATTCATTGTTAAATATACAAATATTTTTAATCAGACAAAAAGCTGTACAAAATGTTTCTCCCTTTGTTCCACAATTCCTGCAGAAAAGAAAAAAACAAATTAAAAGTAAGCACCAAAGCCAGTTAATGGGCAGCTTTGTGGCTTGCAATACAAAAGAAGTGATATCTAAACCAAAACAGCCAAACTGTAAAAAAAAGAGGGCAGCCCCAAGAAGGCCAGGATGAAAAAAGATGTGAAATCCGAGGTGGCGGCCAAGAAATGGCTGTGATAGTAGGTTAATGGCAAAAATTTTAATTACGACAATTCAGGTGAATTTGGTGCCGAATAGTGGAGGAGGCAACGCAAATTCACCTGAATTGTCGTAATTAAAATTTTTGCCATTACCCTACCATCACAGCCATTTCTTGGCCGCCACCTTGGATTTCACATCTTTTTTCATCCTGGCCTTTTTGGGGGCCACACTCTTTTTTTACAGCTTGGCTATTTTGGTTTAGATCACATTTATTCCCCAATTCAGTCATGATTATTGACTGAATTGAGGATTAAATGTCCAC
The DNA here is from genome assembly GCF_963678975.1 of Dysidea avara. NCBI lineage: Eukaryota > Metazoa > Porifera > Demospongiae > Dictyoceratida > Dysideidae > Dysidea > Dysidea avara. The sequence continues at coordinate 3,510,175 of NC_089286.1, forward strand.
TAGTATACCTGCAGGTATAGACAACCTTCATTGTTTCAATAGCTATTCCCTTGCTTTCACTTTCTTTGATCCCTAATCCAACTTGAATCTCCTAATTTTTCCTTCTGCTTGTTCTATTGCAAGCATGCAAATTTCAAGTGTAAAGGTGACAAGTTGCAAAGTCATTTGGAATGAAGTAGTGATGATTTAAATTCCTGTTGTTCTGTTCAATGTACTACATATATTTAAACGAAACTAGTGGTACTTTTGTATGGAAATTCAGATAACAATTTAACTGTGCAACAAAATGAGCACACAGTAATTATATGATGTGGTAGAGATACTATACATATAGTAACAAACCTCTGACCATAAGATTACGAGATCGTCTCCTTATCACTGGATTTTTAGAAATAACTCCTCGTATTAGACATTGATATGTTTGTTCCGAGGATATCTCTGCTCTATCAATAGTTAATGTTGCCATTGTTCCCACTCTAACACTACCAATCTGCCAAACATACTGTATATTTCTAACAAAACCCTCAAACTCTGCATACGGTTCACAATCCAACACAACAGTATCTCCCTCATTAACCACCATAGGTTGAAGATCATCACTAGTGCCAGTATAACTGAATATTCTTACAACACCTGTACCTAATAAATGGGTTAATTGATGAGGATTAATACATTACAAACACCTTACCATCTTGAGCTTGAGTTGCACTTAATACCTAAATTAGGTGATAACATACATAATAGTAATACAATAATATTTGTAACACAACCATATTTATGACCAATCTATGCTATAAAATAATTTCTGAAAACAAATCATTGATGACACTTCAAACATCAAGTGTTCAGTCATGCTGGATTCCATGTATATAGTATATGTGACCAGATTATACAAAACCGATTCAAATCGCACATCAGGCAAAATCAAACTAATACCACCAGTGGATAGCTACACTATCGTACTACTAGTTTTGACACTCAGTACTACTCAAACTACTCGAAGCTGGTTTCAACAGGTGTCCTTTCTGGGGGGGGGGGGGGGGTGTAGAGCTTGAATGGTGGTTTTAGGCCTTGTGAAGGACCTGGCTTGGCAAGAATCAGTGGTTTACTGGTGGACAGCCTGACAATGTTGGCCAGACGTTTTTCTGTGGATTTTGCTACATATCAACCACTAAGGAGCCAGCACAGCCCTGTAATCTTGTCTCTGGACTCCAATCGTGGTCTGCCTCCATTTTGAGGTACTTGCTATCCCTGGAGAATTATGCTGGCTTGAATTCTTTAAAACCGTTTATCTTGAACTTCTAATGTGCAATTTTGGATCGTTTTTCCAAAATCCAGTCACATATAGATATAACTCTGCAAATTAATATCATAAATAATTACACCTCCGGACACTGAAGGTATACATTATCTATTATGATAATACTAATTGTATACAGAGCTCTGTTGAAATACTCTAATAGAACCTACACTTGTACTCAAAACACTCTAATAGAATGATCATTTCCAATTTTGGATAAATGAGGGTATGGATAAACGAGGGTCGGATACATGAGGGTCTACTGTATTTCAAATAATTTAGTGTGCCTTACTCAACTGTCACAAAATTGTGAACATTATATTGTTTTGGCTGTTCTAATTATCCAACAGTCAAGAACATGTATGGGCTTCAGTTATCCAAACAATTCACTTATCTGAACACTTTTATCATTGCCTGCTGTCGGGGTTCAGATATCCGAGGGTCCACTGTACTTTGTTTTTCCTTAAATACAATGAAATTTACAAATGCAATCAAAAAATCTTTCAAAATGTGCTTATTTTAAACACTTCTAATGGAGCCAATAGTTCACTGTTAAAAAGTGCAAGCACAACCCAACAAACTAATGTATTGTACATCTATGGCTTCATATATCTTGAAACTCCATGCTTCTTAACATTGCAAGCTAATGACCTGAATGGACACCTCAAATATGGCCATCTCTTGTTTGTCTATACAGATGCAAAGTTTCAGTATAAAATTTTTACTATTAAGTTCTTTATGGTTTCCATAATACAATTTCTGGTTTTACTTGTCAAGTTATTTGAGCATGACATGATTGGTAATTTTAATGGCACATATCTAATATGAAATAGTATGAATTAAGCAAATACTGTGCCAAGTTTGGTGCTTTTATAAAAAAGTGAACAATTTTTTCGCTTAGCTGCTCTACTACTATAGGAGTAGCATGCAATAAAATATTGGCAGCAATTCAAAATAAATTGAAAGGTATAAAGCAATGAGTCTGATTTGGAATCCTCTATAAGCACTGCTGTGTTGAAGTAGATATGATCTCTGTTTGCATAGATGCAAGCACCAAAGCCAGGCTGCTGCAGCTGGCTTTGTAGCTGGCTTTTATCTTTTCTGCAGGTAAACAGAACAACCAGATTTTAAGTGATATTTTTGTAGTAACATCAGGGGCGAATCTAGCCCAAGCATAATGCCCAAGCAAGCTAATTACCATACACCTAGTCCAGTGAACAAAATGTGTGGGTTCATACATGCATTCCTTAATTGTTGTTTTCAAGTGCATGGCATGGCTAGCTATATACAGTTATTAACTCTATCTGTACGCATATAAAATGGCTGATCAGTCTACAGTCTAGTCTCTAGCTACAATGCATGTATTGATTGATTGTGGGACGGCAGTATCACGTGCCACATATAAGGATGATTCAACTCATAATGAACAACACTACTGAACTGATTGATTTCTTGTTACTTGTGCGGATCACAAAATCATCATGACACAGGTTCATCTACTCAGTAGGGGCACCATTCCTTGTAACCAGCCACCAACTGCTGAGTGGTCCTACAGACAAAGTATTGTACTACAGCAGTTCTCTCACGTTGTTCCCTTGACATTCCTTTGTCGTAGCTGCATCACAATAAATTTGGGCACTGATTATTCAACATTACCAAGTAGCCAAACAGCTAGTCATATTGAGTATTTCCACTTCGCGCAGTCTGTATGTGTACAGGCAAACTCCAAACTATCATCACTTCAATGTGACAACAAATTGGCACCATTCATTTTGGGTGGGCACATCTCTATTTTTCAGATTTAAATGTAGAAACTCGTAATCTACGGGGTTATTCTTAGAAGTCTAAACGTGCAGCACTCATTTTCCATGCAAGAATTTGCTGCAAGTGTTCACTACAGTCAATGGTGCCGTAGTGGACAGAATTATAATTAATTGTAAATTTAGGCATGGCTGCAGTGCCAGAAGATTTCCTGATGCCCGGACAAGATGCCTGGGCAAATGCCCGGGTGTAGCTAAGCCACTGAGTGAATTAATTTGCATTGCTACATGCTCTATTATAGATATATGCATATCTCAAAACAGGTGTCTATATCTCATTGATATCACAAAGGTTTATACTTTACTGATATGCGCTAAATGCTCTATTACAGTACCTCAAGTGTGTGATTGTGCATATAATACGTTTAGCGTATAGCCTATTTTACTGATTATAAATGTTTTAATGCTTTTGTAGTACTCTAATAGAGCACACATTTTACACATGGAATGTCTAGAACAATCTAGAATTTTTACTGATAAATCTAGGGCTTTATTATTTGGATGTAGTAAACTAAAACTTTAATTAAATTAAGAAATTGACAGCTGTGGTGAAGTGGTAGAGGTATTGGACATGTAGGTGTGGACTGTGGAAGTCTCTGTCCCTGGACACAATATTCCCTGCACACTATTTTTACTCTTGGTGACTGTTCCATTAGAGTATCTTGATCATGCTTTTTCACATGTTTGGTTTTTGCTTTAAAACTTTGCATTATAATAGTTAATTCATGTACAAACCAATTTTCTTCATGTAGAGCAAATTGCTATTACACTTTTCAAAAATTGTGGTTGAATATGCCTAGCCATCACTGAGATATGTGTTTTATTCTTTTCGTATTGTTCTCTTAATCATCTTTCGTATATATTCTTCTTTCTTTTCACACACTTTAGAAAATAATAATTACTTGCATGTCCTTTAGCCAATTTATTTTAAGTTTGGGGAGCAGATAAGATTAAGACTAAGGAGGAGGTGCTCCATGCTGAGGGAGTTTCCACAGTAAAAATGCTATACAGTTGCAATCAAGTAACAGATGCACTGTTCCTATAACACTGGCTGTACCTGGCCACACAACACACTTTCATGTGTACATTTACAGGCTTTGTGAAAATGTCATGGGCAAAGTAGGCAATGATAGAGCTTGGTGTGGTGGAGGATGTTGTGTATAGCCATATAATAGATTGTGTGTATAAACACAAATATAAAGATTATGAATTTCAATTAGGGATTATAGAAAAAATCAGGGATTGAACTAAGGATTGGGATTAAATGTCCACTAGTATATCTGCAGGTGTATAATTATGTAGGCGACCGCCCTTGTTTTCCTAATAACACTTAAAATTCATAATTTTAATTTTTTATACTTGTTTATTTACATTTTTTGTGGGAGCATCCCAAATATATTATATCTAATCAAAAACAGCCAAGCTGTAAAAAAAGGTGCGGCCCCCATAAAGGCCATGGTGAAAAAAGATGTGAAATCCAAGGTGGCGGCCAAGAAATGGCTGTGATGGTAGGTTAATGGTTACATTTTAATAACAACAATTCAGGTGAATTTGGTGCCAAGACCAAGCGGCACAAAATTCACCTGAATTGCTGTTATTAAAATGTAACCATTAACCTACCATCACAGCCATTTCTTGGCCGCCACCTTGGATTTCACATCTTTTTTCACCATGGCCTTTATGGGGGCCGCACCTTTTTTTACAGCTTGGCTGTTTTTGATTAGATATCACTTTTTTTTGTATTTGTATACTGCAAAGCCGGCCTATGGCTGGATTTGGGGCTTTTTTAATCCATGTGTTTTTTTCTTTACTACAGGAAGAAGAAAAGAACTTAAAGAAGAATTTTAGTACTTCAATTATTTTTGATTTTATTAGTAATTATACAAATTATATACATATATTTATTACATGCTCATTATTCCCCACAGGATTTTTTTTGCAGCTGATCTCTCTACTGGGTGACTTGAAATGTAGCTGAACTATATACAGGATAGTTTCTTTGTAGCTGAACTCTCTACAAGGTAACCTCTTCTAGCTGGTCTCTCTACAGGATATTTTGTTTCTAGCTGAACTCTCTACAGGTGATTTGTTTGCAGCTAAACTCTCTACATGGTGGTGTCTTTATAGCCGAACTGTCTACATGATGGTTTCTTTGTAGCTGAACTCTCTATAAGGTGACTTCGTCTAGCTGAACTCTCTACAGGGTGATTTTTTTGTAGCTGAACTCTCTGCAGGGTGATTTGTTTGCAGCTGAACTCTCTACATGATGGTTTCTTTGTAGCTGAACTCTCTACAAGGTGACTTCGTTCAGCTGATCTCTCTACGGGGTGATTTGTTTCTAGCTGAACTCTCTACAGGTGAATTGTTTGCAGCTAAACTCTCTACATGGTGGTTTCTTTGTAGCCGAACTCTCTACAAGGTAACTTATTCTCTACAGGGTGATTTGTTGTAGTTGAATTCTCTACAAGGTGGTTTGTATGAGGCTGAACTCTCCACATGGCGGTTTCTTTGTAGCTGAACTCTCTACAGAGTGATTTATTTGCAGCTGAACTCTCTACATGATGGTTTCTTTGTAACTGAACACTCTACAAGGTGACTTCTTCTAGCTGATCTTTCTACAGGGTGAATTGTTGTAGCTGAACTATCTACAAGGTAACTTCTTCTAGCTGATCTCTATACAGGGTGATTTGTTTGTAGTTGAATTCTGTACAGGTGGTTTCTTTGTAGCTGAACTCTGTACATGATGGTTTCTTTGTAGCTAAACTCTTTACAAATTGACTTCTTCTAGCTGAACTCTCTACGGGGTAATTTCTTTGTAGCTGAACTCTCTATATGATGGTTTCTTTGTAACTGAACTCTGTACATGGTAACTTCTTCTAGCTGATCTTTTTACTGGGTGATTTGTTTGCAGCTGAACTCTCTACATGGTGATTTCTTTGTTGCTGAACTCTCTACAAGGTGAATTCTTCTACCTGATCTCTCTACAGGGTGATTTGTTTGTAACTGAACTCTGTACAAGTGCGTTTTTGTGGGTGATCTCACTGCAGGTTGATTTGTTTGTAGCTGAACTCACTAAAGGGTGATTCTGCTTGTAGCTGAACTCCTTGTATTGTATCTAGTTTCTAGCTGATCTCTCTACAGGGTGATTTGTTTGTAGCTGATCTCTCTACAAGTTGATTTGTGTGTAGCTGATCTCTCTGCAGGTTGATTAATTTGCAGCCGATCTCTCTACAAGGTAATTTGTTTGTAGCTGAACTGTCTATAAAGTGATTTATTTGTAGCTGATCTCTCTGCAGGTTGATTTGTTTTAGCTGAACTCTCTACAGGGTGATTTACTTGTAGCTGAACTCCTTACATTGTGACTAGTTTCTAGCTGATCTCTGTACAGGGTGATTTGTTTGTAGCTGATCTCTCTACAAGTTGATTTGTGTGTAGCTGATCTTTCTACTGGTTGATTTGTTTGTAGCCAATCTCTCTACAGGGTAATTTTTTTGTAGCTGAACTCTGTACAAGGTGCTTTTTTGTAGGTGATCTCACTGCAGGTTGATTTGTTTGTAGCTGAACTCCTTACATTGTGTCCAGTTTCTAGCTGATCTCTCTACAGAGTGATTTGTTTGTAGCTGAACTCTCTATAAGTGACCCAGTCTGCGAAAAGGGCTCTTATAGCCTTTCCAATTGCATATATATGGTAACCCATAACTTGACTGGTGAATATGGTACAAGCCTACAATTTGGTCACTCAACAACCCTAACCTGGCAGTAGCTGTGGGTGTAATTACATGGTGATAGCTTTAGTAGATTAGGAGTTATGATTAGCCAAACATGGATAATTGGAAAGGCTATAAGAGCCCTTTTCGCAGACCGGGTCACATTATTATTAAGGTGATTTATTTGTAGCTGAACTCCTTACATTGTGTGTAGTTTCTAGCTGATCTCTCTACAGGGTGATTTGTTTCTAAATGATCTCTCTACAAGTTGATTTGTGTGTAGTTGATCTCTCTGCAGGTTGATTTGTTTGTAGCCGATCTCTCTATAGGGTAATTTGTTTGTAGCTGAACTCTCTATAAGGTGATTTGTTTGTAGTTGATCTCTCTGCAGGTTGATTTGTTTTAGCTGAACTCTCTACAGGCTGATTTGTTTGTAGCCGATCTCTCTACAGGGTAATTTGTTTGTAGCTGAACTCTCTACAAGTTGATTTGTGTGTAGCTGATCTCTCTTCAGGTTGATTTGTTTGTAGCCGATCTCTCTACAGGGCAATTTGTTTGTAGCTGATCTCTCTACAGGGTGATTTTTTTTGTAGCTGACCTCTCTTCAGGGTGATTTGTTTCTAGCTGATCTCTCTACAGGGTGATTTTTTGTAGCTGACCTCTCTTCAGGGTGATTTGTTTCTAGCTGATTGCTCTACAGGTTGATTTGTTTGTAGATGAACTCTCTACAGGGTAATTTGCTTGTAGCTGAACTCCTTACTTTGTGTCTAGTTTGTAGCTGATCTCTCTACAGGGTGATTTGTTTGTAGCTGAACTCCTTACATTGTGTGTAGTTTGTAGCTGATCTCTCTACAGGGTGATTTGTTTGTAGTTGATCTCTGTAAAAGTTGATTTGTGTGTATATAGCTGATCTCTCTGCAGGTTGATTTGTTTGTAGCCGATCTCTCTACAGGTAATCTGTTTGTAGCTGAACTCTCTATAAGGTGATTTGTTTGTAGCTGATCTCTCTGCAGGTTGATTTGTTTTAGCTCAACTCTCTACAGGGTGATTGCTTGTAGCTGAACTCCTTACATTGTGTCTAGTTTCTAGCTGATGTCTCTACAGGGTGATTTTTTGTAGCTGAACTCTCTTCAGGGTGATTTGTTTCTCTCTACAGGTAGATTTGTGTTGATTTGTTCATTGCTGATCGCTCTAAAGGTAATTGATTTGTTGCAGTTGAACACCCTGCAAAGTGTTTTGTTTGTAACTGATCACTCTAAAGGGTAATTTGTTTGTAGCTGAACTCTCTCCACAGTGACTTGTGTGTAGCTGAATTCTGTGTAACTGAATTCTCTAGAGAGTGACTCAATTGTAGCTGAATTCTCTACACACTGCATGACTTGTTTATAGCTGAACTTTCTTCAGTGTGACTTGTAATGTTCTGAATCTCTATAGTGGTATATTTGCTTAACTCTCCACATGGTGACTGTCTTCTTGCTGAACTGTCTATAAGATTAACTGTTTGCAGCTGAACTCCCTACAGAATAACTTGTGATGTAATAAAATTCTATAATGGAGTAAATAAATTAGCCGAATGCTCTATTAGGGTGACTGTTCTATTAGAGTATCTCGATCTCGCATTTGCTACACGGAGTTGGCTTTCGAATCATAACTCAGTAGTTTGTAATCCGATTCTACTGTACTACTGCAAGGTCTTTCTATGAAGATTATTCCAGCTATACACCGATTTTCAGCTCATTGCTCTAAGCGATTTGCCTAGTAGGCGTGAAAACTAATACTTTTTTATCCATAAAAATCGATCGCGGAATTGGGACACAGGTTGGGTTTTGTGTCATATCTCCGTGGTCTTTATCTCGATTCCTTTCAAACCACCAAAAGGCACTCCTACGATGGTTAATCCATCTACATAGCAATTTTCAACTCATTCCATGAAGCGGTTTACCCTGTAGGCATGACAACAAATCGATCTTGTTTTACGCGAATAATCGGTCATAACTCCTGAACCATTCATCGGATTTGTACCAAATTTGATGCTAGAATTCGCCTTTGGACTCCCTTTCTGTGTGCCAAATTTCAAGGCGATCGGAGCACGCGTTTGCTTGTTATAGCAATTTTTGCAAGTGTGCGAAAAGACGAAGAAGAAAAAAACGAAGAAAAAAAAATGAAACTTTGGCAGCTCGTATCTCGGAAATGGCTGGAGCGATTTCCTTCAAATTTGGAATGTAGACTCCCTTGGCTGGCGGGCAACTGTGTATCAAATTTGGTTCCAATCAGATAAGTGATCACCGAGATACAAAGGTGTGAAAATGACGTTTTCGTTCTTCCTGTCAATATACTCACGGTGTGGCGCGCCGGCTTCTTGGGCCGCACGACACACTACCGTGTGTCTTGATAATATTATACTCATTTAAGCTCCACGCATTGTCTTTAAATTAAATAACTGTGGTAAAGTGTGCAGTGCAATAACTGTGACTATTGTATCCTGGATACACTCCCAGATGCTGCACAGATGGCATAAGGTGGATTTTTACCAAAAATTCCCCTAGCTACTGAAGTATCTTAGCACAACTTTCATCCCTCCCAACTTCCTCTGTTACTGTGCTGTAATCTTGGTAATCACATTTACTGTTTTTTAACTGATCAATTAGACATCACAATTTTTCAAAGCTTTAGCTAAATTTTAAAGCCACGTATACTCCTAGTTTATAGTTTTGACCACCTCTCATTGACTTTTAGGAGAACTCGGCTACTCAGCTCTTTCCCTTCCTATTTCATCTTCCATTGCCTAGCAGCTGTCTAGCCACAGTGAAAAAAATTCTAGCCTCCAATTTACCGTTCTATATCCATCTTAATAAATATCATCATTATATCAGGTGTCTTGTGTCTCCTTAAGAATGAAATAGTATTTGTCAACCTTCATGCTGTATACACTCAAGTAAATGCAACTTTATCTGTACAGCTTCCTGAAGTTTTTACACCTTTGCAAACTCTGATATGGCCTCACAAAGCCTGCATACCATGGAATACTAGTATCATACTAGGAACCTGGCTAGATAGTATAACTACAAGTACACAAAAAATTGGACTAGAGTAAGGACCATAGCACATCGATAAAAAGTACTGAAACAAGCTGGAGTAGTGCATGGTATTAAATCACAGTAAAACAATAAGAAGTGTTATATCCCTACTGTGCTCAAGATACCATAATGGAAATACACAGTAGGGATATAACACTTCATTGTGATTTAATATCACGTGATTTTATATCGTGCACTACTCAAGCTTGTTTCAGTACTTTTTATTGATGTGCTATGGTCCCTACTCTAGTTGAAAATTCCAAATTTTTTGTGTACTTGTTTGTTAACTTTTTTGTAAAATAATTATTATGGCTGGTGAACCCATGCATATTACATCAAAAGAAAGAAATGGCGCCGCATGCTCCAGCTGTAATATTATCATCTGAAAGGTGAAGTATTCATTATGCTTCGTTATCAGTTATGCTCAACCCCCTACACAGCAGTATAAATTAAGAACTGTTCGAAAAGCACCTCAGTAGCCACTATGAAAAAATATGGACAATTTCTGTTTTGAAGGGAAGCCATCACGCTCTTAGGTAAAACTAAACCCAAACAAGCCTTCAAATCGACCCGAAATGTTTTCAACAAGTTGCTATGAAATTTAAAAGATATATTAAACGGATTTTTTTAGTGACTGACTGAGTAACTGACTGAGTAACTGACTGACTGATGTCTTCAGATAAGCATAACATGGTAATGGCCACAGGCTTGATATTTTTCATAGTTCAACATTGCTTTAGCCAGACACATGCCTTTTGACATACCACAGTATGTACAATGCATTCTTCATGGACCGTTTTTGTGTCCCATTCATCTTTGCTGACAGCGAAAGGTGTCAATTTGGCGGTACCAATACTGCTTCATCATCATCAGGGATACGTGAGGCTGGTTTTTGGGTGATAGACCATACCCAAACCTTTGTGGTCCCTACTATACAGTACTATTGTACTGTATGATAGTGTGTCACTCAGCACATAACACATGATTTCTAGTTACTGGTCATATTCAGTTCTAGAGCATATACAGTGGTTAGGAAAACTATTTGGTGTGGTCAGCAGAACAGCAGCAGTAGGAATGCATCAACAACCACAATCACATGTTATCACTTATTAGTAGCTGTATTCATTACTGTGAGGGAACAGCTGTCCACCACATATTATCATACCAACTGAGTACAGCTCAGCATTACATCATTTAGGAGTGAGATTCCTCTTATGCTATATTAATCTCAATTTAGGACCTGGCCATTGTTACATTAAACATAGTGTCATTTGAAGTGGTTTACCCTGTTGTATAGTTTCAGTTCACATGTTTACATTCTAGTGATGCGTTTTTGTTTGGCACAACAATTTGATGTCACAAGTTTTCTACTACCATGATCACCTGATGGATAAATACAAATTGATAGAACAGATAGCTGTATAATAAGTGTACGTAGCAGCATCTGTTTAACACTATAGCACACACAGCAAACCATAGGCGATTCTAAGGGGGGGGCATGGCCCAAAAAATAACTTTTTTAAAATCTTGGAAGAAAGTTGCAGTATAGATTGACATCAGTATTTTTAGCGTTTTTCATGTTTTTACCATAAATTTTAGGCTGTTTTCAAGCATTCAAATGAAATTCTACTTTATAACAATAGTCATGCTGTTTCCTACTTACCCCTCCCCCCATAGGTCAGGTCTAGAATCGCCACTGCAGCAAACTGTAGACACATACTTCAGATATGAACAGGTGTATCAGGTCATGTGTCAACCATCACAGTTTTTTTCTTTCTGGCTACTTTCACAACTTGACGTGTCATGAACTACAATTTTAATCAATAATGAAATTCATTAACTATTGCTATAAGTACTGCATAACCAGGGTAACACCAGAGTTTGAGAAATGTTTATTAGCTATACAGCATGTCCGCATGAATTCAAATTATAAACCACATGCTAAGCCACTTCAAGCAATATGCCAAATTGAATGTATCTGCTTGTGTTGTCACGCGATGCACATTGTTGAATTTCCTGGTGTGGTAATAAATGGTTGAGTAAACACTCATTTGTGCCAACTGAGATAACGATGAGTATAACAATTGAATGAAAGGAATAGCAGTAGAATACAAAAGACAGCTGAGGGTGCCTGAAGGGACTATTGTTCTTTGAAACTCCATGAGCTAGCTATGATGATAAAACAATGTTCCGAAGCATCCTTGTACTTTCATCACACCAAGCGCTTCTGTATTTCTACCCTCCATTGTTTACAAAGGTCATGTGCAAAACATGCCAAACCAGTGGTTTTGTGCAATCTGTTTTTCAATTCAAATTGCCTTAATGTTGACATGACAATTATTATTTTTTGCCATGTGGACATGCCTTTAGAATATGTACTGGTTATACAGGACTCTTGTGATGCACTTTAAGCAACAATATTTAATTGCGTGAAGTATTAAATCCTACAATGGAGTCACATGCATGCACTAGATTGCATCACTATCTATTCAGATAACTATAGGACTCCCTACCCTGTAAAATAAGAGCTGGCAGAAATAATTATAGTGTCATAGGAATGTGCTGAAAACTACAATAAACGGTTAATAATGCATTCAAATAGCTTAATAGATCAGTCAAGCGCTTCATAAAAGTATCTTCCTAATAGTCTTACAGTGAAAAGAAACTGTTGTCTTTACTTGGGATTGAGTTCATTAAGGGGGAATAACCTACAAGAAGTTATAATATAATTTTCTTTTGCAATAGTCACAGTATTAATAGAGTGTCAATGAATTTTCAGTTCACTTCACAACAAGCAAATTATGTACATAATGACAAGATGCAGGGGGAGAGTTTATGTAAAAAAATTATTTGACTTGCTATTCTGGTTCATAGTAATAAAACAGTAGGGAGGTCACAGATATACTAGTGTACAATTAATTCAATCTATACCAATGACATCAATTGAATGTTTGTAGAGCTACACATTACAGTAGTTCTATTGTATTAAATAATAGTCAAAGAATAACCTACAAAAATCCAAGTTTGCCAGCATACTTTAGGAATTAATGCCAAATCGAAACCTCTGTAGTTTAATAGCTAGTGTATGTAACTCAGTAGCTATTAATTCTTACACAGAAAAAGCTTTTACCACTGACAAGATTTTACAATAACTTTTCTGTTGTGCTGCATAAGAATTAATGCTGACAAATTGTCACTGTTCTATATACTTTCCTCAGTAGCCCAGTATAGCTATAACTACAATTTGGAAAGCTATCAAGGTCTCAAAGACACAGTTATTGGCTCACAATATCTTTCTTCATCGTCTGAGGATTATAATTTACTAGTGTTTATACAGTTTCTACAGGTCCGTATAGCTATCATGCAATTCGAAGGTGGAATACACACGTACTAATTGCTTATATACTCACCAGTAGCAGCACAAGACACGCGATTAGTAGACGTTTCATGACTGACCAATCTTCAGCTCATTCCACTCTATGTAGATTAGAACGCCACAGCTGTTAACAGCATGCCAGCGAAATTGACCGCGTATATTGACCACGCCCACCCCTAACAAAAGAACGTGGTATGTGACAATCAATAAAGCAAAGTGTGTGGTGACGTCATGTTAACGATATTCACTGGAACAGCGGTAAGGAGTATTGATGTGGTCAGCGGAATAGGAATGCATCAACAACCGCGATCACACGTTATCACTTACTGGAATTAGCAGCTGTGAAGGAACTAGTTAGTCTAGTGGCGCCCATCTCCCGCTAATTTTGAGAATGGGGCGGCCGCCACTTAGCTAATACAAGTGATACTTTCTCTTATAGTGTGTATATACAATTTTATATATATATATAGTTACAGTCCTTGTTACAAAATAAACACTTAAACAGTGGGCAGAGAGGCAAGCTCTGCCCAGAAAACAATATACTGTAATTATCCTCCAATACTCAAAATATCAGAGCAGAAGGGTGGATTAAAATTTTAGTTTTAAGATAATCAACTCAGAATGTAGTTTCATTAGACTGTTACTAACTTAAAAAGTGCTGGATAACTCAGCAACCAGAAATACAAAACAATCTTTGATGAGGTAGAAAACAGCAATGCAGGTGGGGATGAAATACTAATAATTAAGTTTATGTAAATTGAAAATGTTCACCACCAGTCACAAGAACACAGAGAGACTTCACAGTAGACTAAGTGGTATCTATATCACAGCAAGATAAATAATGACCATACACTGCTTCAACTGTGTATGATACTGATTAGCCACATCTACAAAATATTAGTGGCTAAGGAATATGGTATAGCTACTATTTGTACTATAAAGCAGTTCTAGGATTCCTATGTTATTAACACAGGATTCATATAATTATCTCTGCATGTGCAAAGAAAACATATAGACAACATGTTGTGTTGTGAGTATACAAAATTTCTTGCCAATATTATCAGAACAAGTCTGGTACATCGGGGAAGTGTCCTTTACTCTTAGCCTCCCAGTAACCACCCTTGTATTTGTATGCCATTGTATTGGTGCAGGGATCAAATTGTTTATGAAACCAAAAAGGAGAATATGATGACTCTTCTTCTAATTGTTTGGCCTCTTCATGTTTTCCCTGAGCTGCAGCCTCAGCTGCTTTTGCTGCAGCTGCTTCCCGTTTACGTCTCTTTGCTCTTTGTTTCTCTTCCAGTCGTACCTGTAAAACCAGTTCATCTTGTTATAGTCACAATAGATCATACCTTCTCAATATTAGCAGTATCAAAGTCTCCACTCTCCATGATGCGTTGATCTGGCCTCAGACGACTATCTGTTGGACACACACCCTCTTCTGGTTCATTAAGGGAACAAGTGAACTCCGAGAAGCCATAGATGTGTTCATTTCCTGGCCTGCGTATGACAGCAACACATCGTAGGTAACTATAGCAACTGTTTGAAAAGCTAAATCTTTCACTTCAACATGCATGACTGCTAAGCAACAATACAAAAATAATGCCAGGTGACAGTTTTTTGTGTGCAGTAGTGAAGTACATCTGATGGTACATGTTTAGCCAATGGTAAACACCTTTGTTGATCAGTATGTTATTGACAGCCTAACTGTGTTTAAAACTGCTTTATTCAAATTTTCTTTCACACATCTGGAACGTTTACCAAATTCATCTTTTAGCACAAAGAAGATAACACAAGAGTATTTTTCATTGAGACCTGAAGTAATGCCAACAGATTCAAGGACAATTAATCATCAGTGCATCTATTCAAATAGGTGATACTAGAAAAATTTGTTCAAAGGTGTGCATGTACTAGGAAAAACTTACTATAATGATGATAAACAAACTAGGAGTTCTTACACAGACCTGGTACAATTTACTCATTATTACTACTATTTTAAACACTATGAGAATAATTGTGACGTCCAAAACAGTAAACATTGCATGGGATTCTCTTTAAAATATTACAATTTGATCATCCATATACTGGTCTCATTGCATCACATTTGCTGTGAGACTTTGAACCAGTTATAAATATACATAAAGTAACTACACTGAATTGTTCCTTTATTCGGCTAGGTCATCATGATGTAATTTTGTACTAATTCTCATATCATCACATCATTCACAAGATATTGTTTGTATAATTCTTACAAACTGATCAACACATGCTATCATGTAGTTATCATGCTTCATTAATTATCAATGATGATTATCATTACATTATCAGGAACTCATCAATAGCTACCACACCTGTTCTAGCTACTAATGATATAGATTGTAGTGGTGATATTAGACAATGTTGTGTAGGTGATTATACTATTTTGTTGACTTGTATGTACAATTACAGTTATCACACTACTAACAGGCAAAGTTAAGAACAATCAGGACATTGATTATATAACAGTATATTAATTTATACACTTCTGAAGTGTGTACACTACAGTGGATCTCTGTTATCCATACCCTATAGCCCAAATTAGCCCTGTGGCTTGTAGTCTACTGATCATAATGAAGTTTGGGTTAGATGAAAGCACAAGGAGGGAGACTAAAGGTTGCTGTGTACCCCTGTTCAGTTGTTTTTTTTCCACTAATAATTACCAGTTGGTTGATAAGTGATAATAACAAAGGGGGTGACCATAAATGCTCTGCCCTCTACCCACTAAACTGGAGTAGTTGGAAAAGGTGGATAGGGTTGGACACGGACATCTTCAAAAATACACTTTTATGTATTAGTTAAAGCATTGCCACGAGTGCTATATGAAAAAATATATAGCACGAAAAGAGTGGGCGAGAGACAAATATAGCATGAGGCGAAGATGAGTGCTCTCATCCACTTTTTTTCATGCTATACTTTTTCGTATAGCACGAGCAAGACAATGCTTTAACTGATGTAAAGAACTTCCAAGTTTTGAGCTGGAGCTTGAGTAAAACATGCATGAAACTATTTGAGACTAACCAACTTCAGTGAAACAATCAACTTCACCCTGGATACATAAGTACCTTGAAGAGCCTTTTCCTCCACCTCTCAGGTGCTTCCTTCTCCAGATAATCATCCTTGTCTTCTCAATTTTAGGGTCAGGTGCCGCATAACTAATCATCTTCTGCCCACACACAGTGCTATAACTACCTCGATAGAGCACTGTGGTGACCAATATAGCACTGTGGCTGTGTATATAGCACTGTGGTTGTGTATATAGCACTGTGGTCATGTAAATTGTTCTAGTACTATTTTTCACTTTGATCTTTCACTCCAAAGTCCTTTAAATTTATATAATAGTAGTTACAGTTCATTTTCATACTTAACATTGTTCTGTCCAGTAGTCATTATTTCTTCACACAGACATTGTCTTTACACACAACTCTTAAGCACAAGTGTAGAGGATTGACTAGCCCACTACTAGTATACACCATAAACTGTTGTACACATGCTCCGTTGCTCTAAAATGTACTCAAAAAGATTCAGCTGGCATGACCCTCAACTCACAGGCCAGGCCTCATCACTTAGGTATAAGCACCTGCGCTTTACTTGGAAGCCATTATCTCCTGGGTTTGGGTGACACTAAGCCAGGGCGTACCACCTGAATCACTACAATTATATAACTCTAAATTAGACTTCTAGAACATGTGTACAACACTACATGGTCTATAGTACTCTGGACAATTCTTCACACATGAACTTATAAATGAATATGGGCTGTGCAAAGACGATGTCTGGGTATGGAAGCTGTACAGAATAACGTAACTTGGGTATGAAAATTAACTTGTATAAAAACGCATTTTGAAAATGTCCGCATGTGACCATATTCACCTTTTCCAACTACTCACTAAACTGCATAGTTTCAACCGATAGCATTAACAACAGGTACTGTATTTAAGTCAGCATATTAGCATGCATTTCTAGTTATGAACAATTCAAGATACGGAGAGTAGTATCTACCAGACTGCCCAGATATTAGTACAGTGGTCGATGTGTTCAGACTACTAGACTCACCAGGTCAATCTGTATTCCTTTTGTCATTTGGTCAGGGAAAAGACCCAACTAAATAACAAAGAAAATGGGCCTGACAAGATTACCATACAAAATCGCTCTATTTCCAAAATCAGGGACACCATTCCATCATATCTTCCACTACAAAATGACAACATACTGTAGAGTCGGGTTGTTAAGCACATGCATCTGTTAAGTGCATATTATTTGAGATTTCTTGCTATGTGTAGCTATATTGTCGCATTTGCCCATGTGCACTTATCATCCATGGTTAATTACAAGAAATGTGTATGTGCTTAACAAGAAAAGCTGAGAGCACTGAAACATTAATGTCTCCTCAAGCGCTTACGTCTCCCTTGAGGTCTCTCTTTGCTATGTATACAGTAAATCAGCCATCTGGATAGTGATAATTTATCACGAAGGATTCACCCAGAATTGAAGTCAAATATTCTTACACACTGGCATGGTGACTATCAACTACTCTCACAACATGGTGATTCCGTGTTACACTCACCACAATTATTTATTAGGCGTATGCGTCTAACAGATAGTATAATTTTTACAAAAAGTTTTCTCCGAAAATTATAAGCGCATGTGTTTAACAACCCGACTTTACGGTAAATTGCACAGCTACTGGTAAAACTACTCTCATAAAGACACAACTGGTTACACTTATTTTTTATGGAGCTTCAAAAAATCAGTAGGTCCCAGCTGATCTGTTACAATTACACACATTCTACTTGTACCATCCTACACAGTTTCCTACAATGATTATTACAAGAGTTAATACTAGTACACAACATGGTACCATCACATTTCATGGTCTGTTAATGGTACAAACATTACACTTCACTACATTATTGTCACTGCTATGATCAGTATCCTAGCAACGTAATGTCATAGAGACATAAAATGGCACACAGCTAAAATGTAAGGTGGCAATGTAACTTAATAACATTCCTACCAACTACCTTTTCAGAAAATTGCTGAAAAACTCAGGACAGGAGCCCATGAGCCCCACTAGTCCCCTAGTGACATTTATGAGGCTCTCTTTTACTGATCACTGGAGGTGACATGGTTCACTGACCACACTTGGTTTAAATGCATGTATCTACTAACAGATCAGGTGGTGATGGGGTGCTCATATCTACCAGCTGAAGACATCAAGCAGTACGTGGAATAGGCTATAAGCTACTGCTATAAAATAGCAGCTACGTACATGACAAACCATGCGTTAATAACAGTGAAGCCAATAAGAAACAATATTCACCCAACCAAATCACTCACTTTCCGGGAACAGATTTCCACACAACTTTAGCTGGTCCAGTCTTCAAGTCCTTTTCACTCCCACCCAAAACCTCACTACACTCAATAAAGTCATCCCAGTAACCTTTTAGTACATATCGCTGCTTTCCGGTCTTGTCTGTCACCTTGCCAGTAACCTGTGTGGGGGGCAGGACTGGTCATGTGATCACAGTGATGACCTCACCCTTCTCATACGCTCCCGGGAGAAGTAACTGTATGGAATAAACTTGACAACACACTTGTCACCAGTCTTGTGGTTTGTCACATCCAGGTCACCTGACTGGATATAAACAATAGTTATGTAATACCCCTCAGGGGAATTGTGTATATCTCTGAATAGAAGCACAGGTGCATATCATCTGCCCTAAACACTTCATTTAAAAAGAACATTACTGTCAGAACTAGAAACTCTCCATAATTTAAGGCTGGGGGCATGGCTTCTATTAGAGGTCACACTAACACATGATGATCACCTGATCAATCCATAGTTTACCAATGATGATATTGTGTATATAAGTGAGCACTTTAGACCAGGTGTAGTGATTTCCTGTTTTGTGGAACACCAGGTGTGCAGTACCTGTATAGCAGTCATTTCAATAACTAGCCACTACAATGCCACTTACTCACCATATGGAATAATCTGAAGATATTTCCCTCTGAACTTGCTACCCATTGTGTAGTCTTGCCAGAAGGTCCAGTCTTTGTGTTCCACATGTTGAGCACATGCAGGAGGATGATGACTGACCTAATAGAGAGCAAATCATAATAAACCACATAACAACAGGGTTACCCATCTGCAAAGAAAATCCACCTCATTCTATTACCCATTTCTGTCATTCATATACTTACTGCCTGGTAGAGTTTTGTGGAATGGGGTGGGGTTGGGGGGTGAAACAGACTACTGACGAGTATATTTTCCATAATCAGTGTGTTAGCTTGTCTTCAAACATGTTGGTACAACAACAATTACCCCATGACTCCTGCACATGCTCTGCAGGACTTTGCTTCAATGCTAGTTACTGCACAGTGTGGTGAATGCTCTATTAGAGTATATGATCACAAAATAACTGATGTGAAGAGCCATAGTCCCTGAGGGATAAAAATACCCAGGTAGATTATTACTAGTTATTATGCTTTGGTTTCTGTGTTGCATCATTCCTACTCAACATTGAAGATGATGGCGTTTGGTGTCTAACTGTTTTGAAAAATGGTCAGCCTGGGACAATCAATGCCTTGTACCACTCAACTTTGCCATGTCAGTGAAGAGGCTGTACAGGCTCAAATATGTACAGTGTCTGCCTTCTGAATACTGAGCCACATGTTTTACTATAGTAGACTGGTACTACACGCTGCTTGATTTTAGTGGCATCAACAGGTATTGCATCAGTTTGATTCAGTCCAGTAACACAAAAGAGACTCAATCAGTTAATGGATTGCTTCAACCTGCTCGTGTAGAAAAAGTGAAAATGGGTGTCATAAAGCTAGCAACATTAAAATGCTACTTGTTATGACAACACAGCCTATTTTCTAGGGCAAGTTATTTATTATTATTGCTAACACCAGATGCAAGATTACAGAAATAGTGTGGTGATACTGAGGGTCAGATGGCAACATGTGCCGACTGCCAAAGTAAGACACCAATACCTCCTGCAGTTAACTCACCAGTATAGCCAGGTGATGAAGAACACTAGCTAGCTACTAGATTGGTTGTGCTCAGAGGAGGGCAGACACGTTGTAAGCTTTATGTAAAATTATTGCTTTTACTGGATAATCGAATTGGGTTTAGTGTAAGTTCTACAATGGTACATTTGCTTGTTTTTTTAAAAAACCTTTGGTTTATGACGATATTAACAATGTCATGTATATCGTGCACAATTGCCTCAGCCCTTCACATGGTAATACGAAGCAGCAATAAACAATGCATGGAAACTACTGTTGTAAGCTTAGTGTTCTTCAACATGTTATATACTAACCATTTGTATAATATATTTTAGCAGCGCTTAAAAATCGTGTCCACCCTCCTCTGGGTTGTGCTGTCATTTTGTTGACAATATTTCAGCAGTTAATTGTAGTGTGCATAGTGATAACTAATTAACTGGTGTGGTTAACCATGAGTCTTTTAGTAATAAGGAAGTTCTACTGGAGTCTCTTTGTGAATAAGAAATAAAGTATTGCTAACAATATACCATTTTCTAACAACTAGTGACCTAACAACACTAAAACCAGCAGATAATATTGTTTTTCTCTCACCACATATTTTTGTTAATAAGCTAATCAAAACAGTAAACATACAAGGAAGAAGTTAATTAAGTTACAATAACCAATAAAAGATCAAACGATGAACTGCACAAAAGACTTTACCCTTAAAGTGTACACTACTAATCCACCTGTCTCTGATTATCAAGGTGTCCTGATTTTTCAAATATGTAACTACCATGGGACCTAAACTGGGAAGTCCTCTAGTTCCACATAACAGGGTCCATTGTATGACACGTGTACACAGAGTTTCACCATGGCAACATGGCCCAACCTTACCCTATTTTGCCAATGTATCCATATTTAACAAATTTGGGTATTTCCAAGTTGGTTGGTTTAGACAAGTTACTGTATAACAAAACATCTCACTTTTACAAGTAAGCACATTCTTTACCTGTTCACAGAAACTCCTCCATCCCATTTCACTTCTTCTGTCACACTCATAAGTCTCACCTAACAGAGGATTAAATGGCTTCCCAGTCCGATACACAGTGCTGGCATAAGAGGAGCTGGCAAATGCTGCAACATAACAAATCTGTTCCCACGGGTCCTTGGCCTTTACTGCTTGTTCTAGTACACTATGATAAATGAGGTCCTCGTTAATCCGTTGTAGAAATGACAGGGGCTCATTGAAATTGACCTGAGAGGACAGATACACAGTTGTTATAGCAACAAGGTTAGCCAATGAAATAATCTATACGAACAGGCTTGAGGGTTAATTATAAACACAAAGATGTTTAAAATAAACAACACACTTACTGGTAAAGGTATTTTAGAAAGATCCTTTCCAATACTATTCTTCATGATACTCCAAAGGTTGAGCTTGTGGCTTGGCCGGGGAGCAATTATTACCCGACGATTAGCAATGGATGGCTTACAAGGTGCCAAAAAGCCATCAGCAGCAGCCTGAGGGCTCTACAAGCAACATATGTCAACAGCATTGCTATGGATACTGATGAACTTACATTAACATGTCTGTCAATTTGTTCAGGACCCGGCAAATGATCTTCTTTTCCTTCAGCTGTTGTGGAAGAATCGGTTGGTTTAGGTGATGGCGGTGAAATACTGCTCATGGATGAGCTAGCCATAGAGTCCTCATCTTTGGGTTGCAATAGTTTAGGTGTATCTGCTGGTGACGGACGTACAGACTGATCTAGAGCATCAAAGAACTCAGAATCTTCATCTTCTTCAATAACAGTAGCAGTGGTAGATATCAGACCACCGTCAGTTGAGTCTAATACACCCACCATTGAAGAAGATGCTATACTTTCAGAGTCTGATTCTAGAGGGAGTTTCTTCACAATTCCCTCTGAACCTACCCTGCTTAGCAACAATGGTTTCCCTGGTAACGGTTGGTTAATAGAAGTCATTTCAGTCATTAACTGTGCTCCTGCTT